>NW_013549596.1:7612-15960 GCF_000499425.1 Eimeria acervulina | reverse complement strand
AAACCCTAAACCCTAAACCCTACGTTTTAACCCCTAAACCCTAAACCCTAAACCCTAAACCCTAAACCCTTTGTTTGTTATTCTTACGAGGAAAATGCAAAGAGACTTGTCTGCGAGTTTGTAGCGGACGTACTGAACCTCATCAAGGAGGTTAGGCGTCTCCAAGGCAGAGGGGGCCCCTCTTTCTATTTCTTCAGCTCTTCTTCTTAACTCTGTTATTCCTAATGTCTTGCTGCAACCGCGACGAGGAATATCCCTGCTGCTGCTGCTGCTGCTGTTGCTGTTGCTGCCGTTGCGGTAGCAGCAGCAGGCCGGCGTGCTGCTGCTGTCGCTGTTGGCTCCGGCGTTTTTGTTGCTGTTGCTAGTGCGGCTGTTGCTGCTGCTGCTGCTGCTGCTGTTGCTGCTGCTGCTGTGTCTCGGGTGGGTTATCGCTGCGCTGTCGCTGGCACCAGCAGCAGCAGCAGCAGAAGCAGATGAAGGGGTCTCCGAGCCTGTCTCCTTAATAGAAGGGTGAACAACAGCCCTTGCACATATCTCTCTAACTCTTTGTCTAAAAACAGAGTCACTGAGCCTCCAGGAGACAGATCCTGAGCAGTCTCGAGGTAGTCTTTCGTTGTCTCCTTTCCCAGCTGTACGCAGACGGCCCCGAGTTGGTGCTGCTTCTGCTGCTGCTCCTGCTGCTGCTGCTGTTGCTGCTGTTGTTGCTGCTGCTGTTGCTGCTGCTGTGGCTGCTGCTGCTCCTGATGCTTCTGCTTCTGCTGCTTCTGCTCCTGGTGCTGCTGCTGTTGTTGCTGCTGCTCGTGCTGCTCCTACTACTGCTGCTGATGTTGCTGCTGCCGCTGCTGCTGCTGCCCCTGGAAGTTGCTGCAAAGGAAGCTGAAGGGATGAGACAGGGGCCCCTAGGGGCCCCTCTGCAGATACACCTGAGTTGGGCTGTGGCCCCACAGGTTCTCCTGAGTCTTCTGCTGCAGTGACGATTAAACCGATCCCAGTCGTGGGGCAGACGATCCCACCTTCAGGAACCACCCCACAAACACTGCTTTTATTATCTACGGGCTCAACGGGCTCCTGTTGCTCTTGTTGCTGCTGTTGCTCCTGCTGCTGCACCTGCTGCTGCATCCCCTGCTGCTGCCGCTGCTGCTGTGGCTGCTGCTCAGAGCCACCCACGTGCTGCTGCTGCGGTTGTTCCTGCTGCACCGGCTGTTGTGGCAGCGGCACCTGCTGCTGCTGCTGCTGGGGCTGATGTGTAGGTTGCTCGACCAGCAGCTGCTGCTGCTTCTCTGGCTGCTGCTGCTGCGGACCCTGCTGCGGATCCTGCTGCGGATCCTGCTGCGCATCCTCCTGCTGCAGAGACTGCTGCTGGTCCCGTTCCTCTTCTGGCCATTTCTGTTGCTGTTGCTGCTGCTGCTGCTGCAGCTGCTGCTGCAGCGGTTGGATCCCAGCAAAGGGATAGGAACTCCCGCTAGCATCGGTGCTGATGTGCTCTGTTTGCAATTCGAGCTTCTGCTGCTCCTGCTGCCCTTGCTGCTTCTGTTGCTGCTGTTGCTGCTGCAGCTGAAGGTCGTTCTGCTGGTCGTTGTGTTGCTGCTGTGTGTGCTGCTGCTTGTGCTGCTGCCATTGTAGCAAAGGCTCCAGTGGATCGCCTTCCAGCTGTTGTTGCTGCTGCAGCTGCTGCAGAGGATGCTGCACTTGCTGGTCCTGTTGCTGCTGCTCGTGCTGCTGCTGCTCTTGGCCTTGCGGTTCTTGCTGCTGCTGCTCTTCCCCCCGGTGCTCCCCTGGCTGCTGCTGTTGCTGCTTCTGCTCCTGCTGTTGCTGCTGCAGCTCCTGTTGCTGTTGCTTCTCCTGCTGCTGCTCCTGCTGTTGCTGCTGCTGCCTCAGCGGCGGCTCCTGCTGCTGCTCCTGCTGCTGCTCCTGCTGCTGCTCCTGCTGCTGCTCCTGCTGCTGCTCCTGCTCCTGCTGCTGCAACTCCCAGGATGCTGCTCTCTCTGAGCCCTGGACAGCCCCCATTGGCCTCGCAAAAGTTGTAGGGCTTCCTTAGACGCTCCTGCCTCTACGGTTTAGGGTTTAGGGACTAGGGTTTATAGGGTTTAGGGTTTGGGGCTGCTGCTGCTGCTGCTGCTGCTGCTGCTTCCTCATTAAGGGGCCCTGCAGCGCGCTGCTGCAGGGGCCCCTAAGGGCCCGCTCCCTCAATGAACGTATTTGTTTAGCTGCCTGCTGAGGTGTACGTACACCCCAATCTCAGCAGCAATTAGTCAAGGAAAAGAAACAAAGAGGGGCATCACATTCTGCCCTAACCCGTGGGGCTTCTAGTGCAGTGTGTGGTTTAGGGTTTAGGGTTTAGGGTTTAGGGTTTAGGGTTTTTAGGGTTGGACACTGGGCCAACTTAGACCGAAGACTCCAAGAGGAGACACAGAAGAAGATTAAAGCAGTTGAGGCTGTTGCTGCTGTTGCTGTGTTGCTGTAGCTGCTGCTGCTGCTGTTCCTGCTGATGCTGCTGCTGCTGAGAAGTGAAGCAGCGGCGGCAGCAACAGCAGCAACAGCTGCTGCTGCAGAAGATTCTTGAGGCGAAAGAAGGCAAGTGAAACTCTTGAGTTAAGTGACACCTTCAATACTCCACTAAAAACAAACCCTAAACCCTAAACCATAAACCCTAAACCCTAAACCCTAAACCCTCGGGTGGTCAGTGTAGCAGCTGGCCCCCCAACTGCAGACGAGGTGTCTCCGGAACGTTATATCCCTGCATCTATCTTTTTATTTAGAATAAAGCAGCATTTAAAAGCAGAAAGAGTTATTAAATTTAGTTTATTTAATATATTTACAACAGGGGGGCCCCCAGGGGCCCCTCTGGCCACCGGACTGCGGAGCGTTTGCCTGGCGCCCTGCTCGGCTGCAAGCGTGCGGTGTATATACACTTAATAGAAGCAGAACATTCTATTTTAAATCAATTAAAGTAATATTAATATATTTCTCATTCTCTTTACTGAAGTTTATCACAAAATAAACGCGAGCGCTGCACGCCGCAACGCGAGGTCACCTCAGGACACAGCAGCAGCAGCAGCAGCAGCAGCAGCAATGGCAGCAGCAGCAGCAACAGCTGCAGCAGCAGCAGCAGAAGCAACAGCAAGAGGAAGTAAAAATTCATTGCAGTTTAATTAACTTTGTTTGCCTTACGGTTGGACCCCACAACACTCAAAAGCTCCCCGGTGTACATACACCGGCGGGGACACCGACGGTTAGGTTGCAGCACACACTAAACCCTAAACCCTAAACCCTAAACCCTAAACCCTAAACCCTCAATCCTAAGCACTAAGCACTAAACCCTGAACCTTAAACCCTAGAAGTCTGAAGTCTAGGGTAGAACAGAGGTGTTCATGCCTTGCGGCTGACTTCCCTACCCCTCCCACTACACCCTAAACCCTAAACCCTAAACACTAAACCCTCTTCCAAGCCCTTAGGGCCAAACCCTCAATATGTGTTGTCCCCGTAACTGCAATGCAAGTTTTTATGTGTTCGTTCTCTTTCTATACATGTTGCAGACAAGGGCAGGTAGCTTATAAAAAGCAGAGAGTCTATTTATTGCGGTGTATGTTCATCTGCATGCATTTGCTACACCCCCTCCTCCTTAAGGGTTTTGCTACTCTCTTGAATGTCCGTCTCCCTCGCTCTGTCTCCCTCTAGAGGAGACGCTCCCAGCAACCAAGCCCCAAACTCAACCATGCGTGCATGCGAGGCTGAGTTTGGGATTTGAACGGTTGCATGCGCGCCTATATGCATGCATGCGTGCATGCATGCAAGCAGCCGTTCCAGCCCCACGATCCCCTGCACTGCATGCAGCGGCAGTGCATGCGTCCTCAGCCTCCACTTGCTCCTCAGGTGTCTGTACACCTCAGGCTAACACGTGCATCCTTCCCCAACAAACATATATACCCCTCTACTCTTGGGGGCCCCCGAAGCTCCGGAACAAACAAAAAAAGAGACCCCTCCAAAAGGACCATAGGGGCCCATTAGGGGCCCCACAGGGGCCTCTTGAGGGGCCCCAACGGGGCCCCTAAGATCCTGAAGGTTCCGGGGGTTCCCTAGAGGGCCTCTTAATGCTTCAAATAAACCCTAGAGACCCAAGAGGGCCCCCCAACGGGCACCTCATTATTCATAGGGTGTTCGTAACGAACCCCAGGGGATCCAGGGGGCCCCCCAGGGGCCCCCCACCGCTCGTAACGAACCTTAGGGGCCCCCAACAGCCCCCCTGGGGGCCCCTCATTGTTCGTAAGGAACCGGAGGGGCCCCCTATTGTTTGTAAGAAGCTCTAGGGGCCCCAGGGGGCCCTAGAGAGGGTAGGAGCCCCTAGATCCCTGTACTGTCTGCTGAAGGTTGAAGCAAATGCTCGGTTTGGAGCAGCAGCAAGAAAGGGGCCCTAATCCCACAACTCCTCTATATACCGCCCAGCTGCATGCACAAATATGAAAGCAGCACTAAGAGCAGCAGATGCAGCGAAAACTCTGCTGCAGCAGCAGCAACAGCAGCAGCAAAAGCAACTGCAGTAATGACAATAGCACCCGCCGAAGCACCAGAAGATGCAGCAGGAGACAAAGAAATACGCACAACCATTCCACCAACACGAGCAGCAGCAGCAGCAGCAGCAGAAGCAGCAGAAGCAGCAGCAGAAACAGTAGCAGCAGCAGCAGATAGAGCAGCAGGGTTTTACTCTCGTGCATGCGCTGAATTAAGTTCTCTGCCTTTTTGTCACCAACAAAAGAAGCAGCAACAGAAACAAACGCCTGCTGCACCGCCTCCCCCATCGCTGGCTTCCTGTACATACACCCCAACAGCAGCAGCAGTAGCAGCAGCTCCTCCAGGCGCTACAGCAGCAGCAGCAACAGCAGCAGCAGCAACTCGATCATTGCTTACCCACATACGTAAATAGCAGCCCCAGACTGCAGCAGACCCCACACCAAGTCCTTTTCTTCAATGAGTTTGTGCTGTACGTACACCTTGCGCTGCATGCACAGCCCCAGCATCAGCAGCAACATCAGCAGCAGCAGTAGCAGTAGGTGCTGGCACAGATACATAACCACAGCAACAGCAGCAGAGACAGCTGCAACACTGCTGAGGGAGACAGAGGCAGCAGCAAACAAAGAGACAGGAGACAGACATACGTTTGGGTTGGCGCGGGAGAGAGCAAGAAACAGACGACTAAGCACAGGCTTTTGCTGCTGCTTTTGCTGCTGCTGCTGCTGTTGCTGTTGCTGCTGCTGCTGTCGGTGTATATCCAGCAGCTGCTGGACCTCTGGCTGCTGCTGCTGCTGCTGATCGAGGTGCGCCAGAAACAAATCTTTAAAAAGGAAGTGCTGGGTGTCTATACACCCGAAAAAGAGACAGTTTGCTGCGTGGGGCCCCCCAACAGCAGCAAGGTGCCGCACAAACGCAGCAAACGGAGCTACGCCTGCAGCACAGCAACCCTAAACCCTAAACCCTAAACCCTAAACCCTAAACCCTAAACCCTAATGTCGCCCTTTACGATCTTGTGCACGACTGAAGCAGCAGCAACAACCAGAGGGACAACAATGGCAGCAGCAGCAGCAGCAGCAGCAGCAACAGCAGCAGCAAGATACATGGTCCAGCGTACCTGTGCCAGCAGCAACAAGCAGCAGCGGGCAGTCTGCACCAGCAGGGAGCTTGAAGCAGGAAGGCTTGCAGCAGCAGAGTGCAGCAGCAGGGGCCCCCCCCGCTCCTTCTTTGCTGCTGTCTCCAAGGAGCGGCTGCAGGTTTAAGAGGTAAGAAGAACAGAGACCCTCATGCATGCCTTTGGGCAAACCCTCAGCAGACCCGAAGGGACAGATCCCTGAAGAGACACACAAACAAGTAGACGCACTCCAGCTGCAGCAGCAGCTGCTGCTGCTGCTGCAGTTGCAGCAGCAGCAGTGGCACCACCTGCAGCAGCAGCAGCAGCAGCAGTGGCACCAGCTGCAGCAGCAGCAGCAACAATCTAAAGAGCAACAGCGAAGCTTATGATGACCCTATTTGCAGGCTGTGAATCCGGACAAGTGTGGCATACTCCTAAGCCACTGCTGTTGCTGCTGTTTGTGCTGCTGCTGCTGTTTGTGCTGCTGCTGCTGTTTTTGCTGGTGCTGCTGGTTCTGTTGCTGCTGCTGCTGCACCCAGTAACTCACCGTGCTGCTTCAACAGCAGCAACAGCTGCTGAGGGTCTTTTCTTGGCGTTCGGTGGCGGTTGAGGCAGATAGAAGCTGTCCGAGTTACCTGCCGCTGCAGCAGCTGCTGCAGCTGCTGCTGCTGCTCCTGCTGCTGCTCCTGCTGCGGCTGCTGCAGGTGAGAAGAAGATAAGGTGTAGGCCCTGGGCATGCGGTGCCGCGAGAGCAGCAGCAGCAGCAGCCCCAAATCTGCTGCCGCCAAGTTGATTGAAGGTAGCAGCGCAGCAAACAACCCGCGGAGACACCAGCCCTGTCCCCTTATTGCAGCAGCAAACGTGTCTGCTTGCTGCAGCAGAGAAGCAGAGAAGCAGAGAAGCAGCAGCACAAACCATATTAGCAGCCGCAGCACCTGCTGCTGCAGCAAGGCAACAGGGATGCACCCTGGGCGTCAGAGCCCGAGGCCCCACACCCTGAAGCCCTCAACTGACAGCCCTAAACCCTAAACCCCAAACCCTAAACCCTAAACCCTAAACCCTTAGAGAGGGATAGTTATTCACCGTGGGGTCGGTAGTTAGCCTCAGCCACTGTCTCCTTTGCTGCTGCTCCTCAACGAAGCAGCTGAAGACGGACAGCTCTGTCCTGCTGGGCACTTCAAAGCTGCAGTACAGCGCAAGGGCGTCCTGCAGCAGCAGCAACAGCAGCAGCAACAGCAGCAGCAACAGCAGCAGCAGCATTAACAGCAGCCCAACGGGAACCAAAAACGAGTACCACTAGAAGCAACGACAGCAGCAAAAGCGGGTAGATGCAGCTAAGCAGCTCGCAGCAACCGCTGCAGCAGCACCAACAGTGCCAGCAGCAGCAATAGCAGCAGCAGCAGCAGCAGGCGTTGCTGCTGGGGGGGAGGTGAAGCACCTCGACAGTACAGGGTGTAGGAAAAGGGACTGTCTCCTCTTGAAAATTGATGCTGTCTGTCAGTGCAATCCCTCGCTGCTCAAAGCCAAGGGCCTTAAACCACCACAAAACCTGCAGCAGCAGCAGCAACAACAACAGCAGCAGCAGCAGTAGCAGCAGCAGAAGCAGCAGAGGCAGCAGTAGAGACAGCAGCTGAGACATCATCGGTAGCAGCAGTCTCTCGTGGGCTGAGCCGTGTTGCACATGCTAGCAGCAACAGCAACAGCAGCAGCAACAGCAACAGCAACAGCAGCATCAACGGAAGCAGCAGCAGCAGCAGCTAAGCACCTCTTCTTTGCTGTTTCGAGGCAGCACGTAGAGGGTGTCTGCTGTGTGACACCTCAAACGAGGGGCCAAGGTGACATCAAACTCCAGCTCTCTGCAGTCAGACGTTGCTGCAGCAGCGGCAGCAGCAGCAGCAGCACCAGATCCTGCTGCATCTGCTGCTGGATCTGCCGCCGTCACCTCCTGCTGCACCAAATCGGTGCTGCGCAGCAACACTAGAGGCTCCATAGCAAAGGCGAAGCGAGCAGATGTGGATGAGGGCCGCTGATGCTGATGCTGCTGCTGTTGCTGCTGCTGCTGCTGCGAGGGACTGCCTCGTGCTGTGCCGTTTCCGCTGTCTGTTTTTGCTTCCGCCTGTTTAATAATTACTACAGTTGGAGGTTTATCTGCATGCAACCACATAACAATTCTTCTGCTGCCCCTGCAGCAACACCAGTTGCCCCCGCAGCAGCAGCAGCAGCAGCAACAACAACAGCAGCAGCAGCAGCAGCAGGCAGTAGGAGCGAAATCCGCACTCCCAGCAGCAACAAAAGGAGACAATACCGACAGCAGCACACACAAGAGTAGTAGTAACAGCAGCAGCAGCAGCACGAACAGCAGCAGCAGCAGCAGCAGCAACACGAGCACCAGCAGCAATGCTTACGCTGGTCCACCCACATACGCACCGCCTCCATTCCAGCTGCTTCTGCTGCTTCTGCTGCTGCTGCTGCTGCTGCTTCATCGGAGTAAGTAGCGCTGTGCAATGTGCGTGCCGTAGCCTGTACACTGGTGCTGATACTGCTGCTGCTGCTGCTGCTGCTGCTGCGCTGTTGCTGCAGCAGCTGCAGAGCTGGCAGCAACTGCTGCTCCGTCCATTGCTGCGCTGCTGCTTCTGTGTCTCCTCTATCATCGCACTCCCCTAAGGCCCCCACGACCTCAGCTTGCCTTGGAGGCAGCAGCTGCAGCAGCAGCTGCTGCAGCTCCCGC
>NW_013549596.1:0-7512 GCF_000499425.1 Eimeria acervulina | reverse complement strand
TGCTGCCGCTACCGCTGCCGCTGCTGCTGCTGCTGCTGCTGCTGCTGCTGTCTGCAGCTAGTTCGTGCAGCTGCTGCTGCACGCGGCAGGCCTTCCGCAGGGCCCTGTGGGTGCGCGACGCCATCGCATTGTATGTGCTTGGGTAGCTGCTGCTGCAGAGTCCTAAGACAGCGAACACCCCACACAGGAACACAGGCTCCTGCTGCTGCTGCTGCTGCTGCTGCTGTTGGTCCTGCTGCTGCTGGACGGCTGCTGACCGCTGCTGCAGCAGAGACACCGCAGCAGCATAATCCTGCCTCTGTACGGCCTGAAGATGCAGCTGCCGCAGCCACTTGCATAATCCCTTCAGCTGCAGCAGCAGCACACAAAAGGAGCAGCAGCAGCAGCAGCACAGCATCAGCAGCAGCAGCAACAAACCAGCAGTAACAACAAGGCAGGTGCTGCCGCAGCTATTATAGGAAAGAGTAGCTCTGTAGTATATACACTGCCGATAATTCATTTGTTGTTGTTGCTGCTGCTGCAGCTACATTTGCTGCGTTGCTGCTGCTGCACAGCAGCATCAGCTGCAGCAGCATCAGCAGCAGCTGCAGCTTACCCAGTCTTCAAACTGCTGCGCGCTTGCTGTTGCCTCTCCTTCGCCGTGGGTTGCGAGCACCAACACACGCAAAGGGAGGGGCCCCTCGGCCCCTGGGGGCCCCCAGGGGGCCCCATGGGGGCCCCCAGGGGGGCTCTGAACGGGGGGCCCCCCTGGGCCCCCTTGGGGGCCCCCCTGGGGGCCCCCCTTTCCTTGGAAGGCACCGCCTTGAGGGGGCCCCCCCACATTTGGGGGCCCCTTGAGTGCAGCAGGAGGCAGCAGAAAAGTAGCAGGACAGAAATCCTAAGGGCAGATGATAGACAAACGCATGCAAGATAAGTACAACCCATTGTCTACTTGCTGCAGCAGCAGCTGCTGCTTTTGCTGCTGATCATGCAGGTATTGGCGCTGCTGCTGCTTTTGTTGCTGCTGATGCTGTTATTGTTGCTGCTGTTGCTATGGATGATGCTGCTAATGATGCTGGTGATATTGCTGCTGCTGCATTTGATTTTGCTGCTGCTGCTGGTGTTGTTGTTGTTGCTGCTGCTGTCTCCTTATTATATACTCCTACTTTTATAGTAATAACAACAAGGTGTCTCCTTCTTACCTCTAAATCAGAGACAGAGACAGCTGGAGACGCATGCAAAGCACGAAGAGAGGAGGCTACCAACTCGCTTACGCTTTCGGCTGTCCCTGTCTCCGACCCGAAGTGTATATACACCCCAACGCTGCTGCTGCTGCTGCTGCTGCTGTTATTGCTGCTGCTGCTGCTGCTGCTGCTGTTGCTGTTGCTCCTGGTACTGCTGCCGTTGTTGTTGCTGTTGTTGCTGCTGCTGTTGTTAATATTGCTACTGCTGCTGCAGTGGAGTCTTCGGGCCCTAAAAATATAGTAGGCCACAGCAGCAGCTGCTGCAGCTGCTGCTGCAGCAGCAGCAACAGCAGCTTGTTTGTTGCTGAAACCCATCTTCACTGGCTGGCGAAGGGCCCCTCCCGCCCTTCGGCTCTAACAACAGATTCAGGTGTATAGGCAGCTCATTGATGCTATTAATAACCTCAAAAATGGTATTATTATATATCTTAACTACGTAGATACGCTTTATTAAGAGGGGCCCCGTTGGGGGCCCCTCAGGGGGGCCCCTGGGGCCCCCAGGGGGCCCCCCTTACGTTTGTATGCTGGAGGATGGATTGCTAAAAACAATAAAGCCGAAGGGTTTTGTTTAATAAAGATGTTTTAATTAATAAACATAATTATTATATAATTAGTTTATAATTAGTTTATAATTATTTTATAGTTATTTTATAGCTGTTTTATAATAAAAATTAGGGTTTTGTTCATTTTGTTTGTTATATATATATATATATTATATATTATATATTATATATATATTATATATATATATTATATATGTAGGGGGTTTATTATCGGGTAAGATAAGACTTTTTATAGGGGTTTTGTTATTAAGTATAAAAATAAATAGGGTTTATTAATTAAAGGGTTTTATCTAAGTAAAGTGTTTTATCTAATAGGAGAGTTTTATTTAATAAGATTGTCTTACCCAATTAGAGTGCTTTATCTAATAATAATAAATTAATAATAATAGTTTATTAACAAGATTATTATTTAACTAAGGGTTATTATTTAACTAAGGGTTATTATATGATAAGGGGTTTATTAGTGAGGGTTATTATTTAACTAAGGGTTATTATTTAACTGAGGTTTATTATTTAATTAAAAAGTTTTATTTAATTAAAGAGTTTTATTTAATAAAAGGGTTTTATCTTATAAAAGGGTTTTGCACCTCCCCAACGTAAAGACTGAACAGAATAAACCCTAAACCCTAAACCCTAAACCCTAAACCCTAAACCCTAAAACCTAAACCCTAAACCCTAAACCCTAAACCCTAAACCCTAAACCCTAAACCCTAAACCCTAAACCTTAGAGAGTTACACAAAGAAAAGGACTAAAAGCCTCCCTGTGTGCGCTTAGGGTTTAGGGTTTAGGGTTTAGGGTTGAAAACCCCCAACAGTGAAACGCACAAAAACCCTAAACCCTAAACCCTAAAACCTAAAACCTAGAGAATAAATAGGGGGCTTAAAGGCCTGGCGGCCACTGTACAAGGGCAAGCCCCTGCGTGTCTAACACGAAGCAAAAGGTGCTGCTGCGCTGGCAGCAGCAGCAGCAGCAACCTGCTGCAGCAGCACAACATGCTAGCAGCAGGGCTTCGGGGTGTATATCCAGCGCCACAGCCAGCCGCGCCTTGGAAGCCCCACTAAACAACTCCAACAAACCTAACGCCACAGCAGCAGCAGCAGCAGCAACAGCAGCAGCAGCAGCAGCAGCAGCAGGATTGATAGCAACAGCCACAGTAGCCCAATTTGCAGCAGCGACATCAAGGGCACCTCAATCTGCTGCTGCAGCAGCAGCAGCAAAAGCACCACAATGTGCAGCAGCAGCAGCAACAGCAAAAACATCACAATGTGCAGCAGCAGAAGCAGCAGCAGCAAGATCAGCAGGGGCGTCTCCAACTGCAGCAGCTGCTGCTGCAGCTAGAGAAGCAGGAGATACAACGGCGGCATTGAAGGTCCCCTGGGGGCACCCAGGGTGTTGTCCGCAGCTCTGCAGCAGCAGCAAACGTGTTGCTGTAGCAGCAACAGCAACCCACCTCGTTTAGGGGCGAAGACCAGCAGACCCCCGCTAGGCGCTTGTGCATGCGCTGCAGCAGCTGAGGTGTATATACACCCGAAAGAAGGCCGCTGCAGCCAAACTAAGAAGGCCTTGCGGTAGCCCTTCAGCATCCAGAGAGGCAGCAAAGAGAGGACACATAAAACACTCACCTGATGCACACCAAAAGGAGACACAATATACACTCGCCCCCTGTAGAGACACTGCAGCAGCAGCAGCAGCAGCAGCTGCAGCAGCAGCTGCTGCTGCTGCAGCAAATCAAGTCTGCTACAGAAGCAGAAGTGGGCTGTCAGTAGCAGCAACGGGACCCCAGCCCAGCAGCAGCAGCTGCAGCAACGCCGCATGAACGGCGAGCAACGAAACAGCAGCAACGACAGAAGCAGCAATAGCAGCAGCACCGCCGCCAGCAATGGCAACAGCAGCAGCAACAGCAGCAGCAACAGCAGCAGCAACAGCAGCAGCACAGGTGCCAAAATCAGCGACAGCACAGCAGCAGCACCATTAGAAACAACAGCAGCAACAGCAGCACATCAGCAGCAGCAGCAGCGCCGACATCAAAAGCAGCAGCAGCAGCAGCAGCTATAGCAGCTGATGCTGTTCCTGCTGCTGCTGCTGTACGTACTCTGCCTAAGGAATCGCTTAGGGCGGCAACAGTCATATCCCAGGGGCACATCTGCAGCTTTAGGGCCCCCCGCTGTTTGTCTACCCACCCAACCTGCAGCAGAGGGGCCTCTGCTGCAGCACAGCAGCAGCAACAGCAGCAGCAACAGCAGCAGCACCGACTCAGCAGAAGAAGAAGCAGGAGCAACACCAGCAGCAAGGCCCCGCCCCCATCCTTTAGCAGCAAAAACAGCAGCAGAAGCAGCAGCAGCAAGACGTACATATCTTGAGGTCTTCCACATCACTGGGATCTCTAGAGCCGTCGCTTTGCTGCTGCTGCTGCTGCTGTTGCTGCTGCTGCTGCTGCTGCTTTGGCAGCTGCGCAGGACTGCCTCTGAAGAAACTGAGGGCCCCCCGGGCAGCAGCAGCAGCAAGCTTTCCAGCAGCAGCAGCAGCAGAAACCGCAAAGAAGCTAAAGCGAGGTGTCTCCTCCGTCTCCCCCAGAGAGAGACGGTGTAGAGACAGCAGCGGGTCTGCTCCAGCAGCCAGCAGCAGCACTCGCTGCTGCTGCTGCTGCTGCTGCTGCTGCTGCTGACTACTGGAACTCGGAGACAGGCGCCTCGAAGGAGACAGCGACTGCTGCTGATGGCGGGGGCCCCTTCTCCTAAGAGTTGTTTGAGTGTCTTCTCTTTGTGTACCTGTTGCTGCTGCTGCACATGTCTCCGGCTGCTGCTGTTGCTGCTGCTGTTGCTCCTCCGTGGGCGCCTGCAACTGCTGCAGCAGCTCACGCAGCGCATTCGAGGCTGCTGCGTCTGGAGGGGTAGGCCCAGCAGCAGCAGCTGCTGCTGCTGCTGCACCAGCAACTGCTACTGCAGCAGTCGATCCCCGGCGCTCCAGCCTGCGGTGTACGTACACATACTGCAGCAACAAGATACAACCCACACCAACAGGAGCAGCAACAGCAGCAGCAACAGCAGCATCAATAACAGCAACAACAACAGCAACAAAGGCAGCGGGAGCAGCAACAACAACAGGAGCAAATGGAACAGCAGCAGCAGCAGAAGCAACATCAGCAGCAGAAGTAACACCAGCAACAGCAGCAGAAGCAACACCAGCAACAGCAGCAGCAGCAGAAGCAATAGCAGCAGCAGCAGCAGAAGCAACAGTAACAGCAGCAGCAGCAGCAGCAGCGCACATTGACAGTACTGCAGGCATCTCGTGCTCAAGAATGTGGGGCGGGGCCTTGCCCTTGGCTGTTCTTCTTGCTGCTTTCTCTGCTGCTGCTGCTGCTGCTGCTCTAAGGTCAGCCACATGAACTGCAGCAACGTGGTTGTCTCCAAACAGCAGCAGCAAAAACCCAGAGTCTCTCAGGCAGCCAGGGCGATCGCGGTCGTCATCGCTGCTGCTGCACCTGCTGCCACAACTGCTGCTGCTGCTGCTGCTGCTGCTGCTGCTGCTGCTGACCAGCTGGATGTCGCGAAGAGGAAGGGGAAGCCAAGAGCAGCAGATGCAGGAGACACCTCCCCTGGTGTACATACACAGCATGCCACTGCACCGAAGCAGCAGCAGCAGCAGCAGCAGAAGCAGCAGAAGCAGCAGCAAACAACGAGGTTTCAGGGTCAGCAGCAACAGCAGAGCCCCCGGCTGCAGCAGGGGATTCCCTGCACCCCTAATTTTGCAGCAGCCCCACCATCAACAGCAGCAGCAACAGCAGCAGCAGCAACAGCAGCAGCAACAGCAGCAGCAGCAACAGCAGCAACGGAACTACCCGACGCTAATAGTGCCGCGACTAAAGCAGCAGCAACACCCCAGAAGCAGCAGCAACAACAGCACCACCAACCCCCTACAGCAGCAACAGCAGCCGTAGCGGCATCAAGATCAGCAGCAGCAGCAGCAGCAGCAGCAGCAGCAGCACCTAGAGGTCCCAACGAGAAGCCCCAGATATCCTCTCTCTATTTCAATCCATCGCTGCAGAAACACCAGCAGCAACATCTTATGCCGAACCACCATTGAGGGTTTAGGGTTTAGGGTTTAAGCTTCAGGGTTTAGGGTTTTAAGCTTGAGGGTTTAGGGTTTAGGGTTTAGGAGAGGACCTACCAAGCAAGACACTCTACTTCCCTTAGCCTGAGGAGGCAGCTCCACGAACCACTTGTCGCTAAGGACACCATTTTGCTGCTGCTGCTGCTGCTGCTGTTGCTGCTGCTGTTGCTGCTGCTGCTGCAGTCTTAATCCTTCCCATCGCATGCACTGTAGCGTAGAGCAGCCAGAGTGGAGGATGCATGCGTATACACTGACTACGCAGCTGCAGCAGCAGCAGCAACAACACCTGCTGCTGTTGCTGCTGCTGCTGCTGGTGCTGGTGTTGCTGTCGCTGCTGCAGGAGCCCGCAGACAAGGAGACGCCAGCTGTTCTGCTTACAGCCGCCGTCTTGCTTGAAGGTGCAGAGGAGACAGAAGCAGCGTGAGGTGTACGTACACCAGAAGAGGGCCCCTCCGTTGTAGGCAAGTTGGCTGGGGTGTCTCTGCAGGCTGGAAGCACATACACCGCAGCGCAGTCCGCTGTTGTCGCTGCTGCTGCTGTTGCTGCTGCCGCTTCTATTGATCCTTCTGCTGCTGCTGCTGAGTCTGCTGCTGCTGCTGCTGCCGACTCTGCTGGTGTGTAAGCCTCCAGCCTTCGCAGCACCAGCAGCCGAGTCTCCCCCATGGCCGCAGAAGCAGCAGCAGCAACAACAACAACCGCAGCAGCAGCAGCAGCAGCTGCTGCTGCTAAATATAAGACGGCTGACTGTCCTCTAGCCCTAAGCAGCAATGAAATAAACAATGCTATAAAAGAAGAGACAGTTGCTGCAAACCCATAGGGGGCCCCTCTCCCTACGGGGGCCCCTCCTATATTTAAAGGGGGCCCCCAGGGGGGCCCCCCTGGGGCCCCTAGGGGCCCCTAGGGGCCCCTAGGGGCCCCTAGTAGTTGTTTATCGAAATGTACTGCAGCTAGGTGGACTTTGTTGTGTTATAGAGTGCTTCTTTAATAAACTTGTTTGTGCAGATGATCGGCAAGGTAGAAGTTTAAGGAAGAAGGGCTAGATTGGTGCTGCCGCTGCTGCTGCTGTTGCTGCTGTTGCTGTTGCTGCTGCTGTTGCTGCTGTTGCTGCTGCTGCTGCTGCTGTTGCTGTAGCCATTATTGCTGCAGAGACCGTGTAAGGTGCCTGTTCACATCGATTCTGTTGTTCTTTTGCTGCTACTAAAACCCTAAACCCTAAACCCTAAACCCTAAACCCTAAACACTAACAATGTCTTACTCGCAAAGGCTGTCTCCTCCAGAGAGCATCTCTGCAGCAAAAAGGGGACAGCTGCAGCAAACTGTATAGGGGTTTTCTTGCGTCTATCGGGTGTCTCTGCTGTCGTACAGGCCCCCACTGAAGGGCAACAAATATATTATCAATACATTCTGAGGAAAAGTGTATATATGTATTTAATATATATATATATATTTTATATGTATATATATCTATATATATACATATATAGATATATACATGAATATTTGTATATTAGTATATATATGTATATGGATATTCATATATAAAATATATGTATACATATGTATATATATATATATATATATATATATATATATATATATATATATATATATATAT
>NW_013549597.1:8042-13042 GCF_000499425.1 Eimeria acervulina | reverse complement strand
TGACGCTGAATTCAGCAGCTCCTCCGGGGCTGCTCAGCAGCGGCAGCAGCAGCAGCAGTAGCAGCAGCAGCAGCTGCAGCAGCAGCAGCAGCAGCAGCAAGACGATTGCTCATGAGTTTGGATTTCGTCAAGTTTCCGTCAATTGCTGCATCTCCGGGCTGCAGCGCCTTCAAAGCAATTCGCTGCAGCAGCAGCAACTGCAGCAGCAAGTGCAGCAACAACTCCAGCAACAACTGCAGCAGCACGTGCAGCAACAACTGCAGCAGCAGACGCAGCAGCAACTGCAGCAGCAAGTGCATCAGCAACTGCAGCAGCAGCTGCAACAGCAACTGCAGCAGCAGGCGCAGCAGCAGTTGCACCGGCAGGTGCAGCAACAGCTGCAGCAGCAGCTCCAGCAGCAGCTGCAGCAGGGGAGCCTTGCAGCCTTAGCAGCAAACCTACGCAAAAGCACACAGCCACCAATGCAGTAAATGCAGCAGCAGCTGCTGCTGCTGCAGAAACAGCAACAACTGCTGCTGGAAGAGCAGGAGCAGCAGCTGCTACAGCGGCAGAAACAGCAGCAGCAGCAGCAGCAGCAGCAGCAGTTTCTGTTGTCAAGTCTTTACCCCAGGCTGTGAACGATTGTGTTTGCTGCTGCTGCAACAGTTTTTCGTTTCTCTGTCCTAACCCCACGAGGGTTTAACTCCAAACCCTAAACCCTAAACCCTAAACCCTAATGCCTAAAGCCTAAACTCAAAATATAATGAAAGAAGGGAGACACACAATATGCTGCTTGGGGAAGGCTGCCTCCATCCTGCTGCTGCTGTTGTTGCTGCTGCTGCATTTGATGCTGCTGCTGCATATGATGCTGCTGCTGCTGTTGCTGCTGCTGCCGCGCCCTCACAAACAGATTGCGCCAGTTTCGTTAAGTACAGCGACAGCAGCAGCAACAACAGCAACAACAGCAGCAGCAGCAACAGCAGCAGCAGGAGCAACAGCAGTAGCCGCAACAACAGCAGCAACTGAGTTAGCAGCAACAAACGATGCTGCAGGAGCAGCAGTACAAGAGCCTTACTTAAGTGTTGCAGCAGAAGCAGCAGCAGCAGCAGGAGCCCGCAGCGAGCCTAGTCTTCCAGCCGCAGATAGCAAAACTCTAAACCCTAAACCCTAAGCCCTAAACCCTAAACCCTAAACCTCCACGTATATATACTCACCACAGGACCCGAGTTGGGGTGTACAGGCAGATAAATTAATTTAAAAATCATAGAAAAAACTGCTAAAATATTATTGGCAGCTAAACTGCAGCAGCAGCAGCAGCAGCAGCTGCTGCTGCTGCTGCTGCCGCTGCAGATGCTTCTGCTGCAACCGAAGACAATCTAAATACGATTAAACAGGTAATCCTCTTTCTGCTGCTGCTGCTGCTGCACTTGCTGCACCTTTAGCTGAGGCATCTGCTGCTGGTGTTGCAGCTGATATTTGTGTTTGTGCTGCTGCTGCTATTTGGGTTCCTGCTACTGCTGCTGCTGCTGCACAGCGTCTGCAGCAGCAGACTGCGTCTTTTTGTTGCTGCTACTCTGATTCCCTGCGGCAAGGGGAGTCGGTGCTGCAGCAGCAAAAGCAGCAGCAGCAACAGCAGCAGCAGCAGCGACAACAGCAATAAAAAGGAAGCTCCTCAGCTGCTTGCTGCTGCACTAAGGGCGTTTACGTATAAGGTCCCTGAAGCAAATAAAACTCACCAGCAGAAAGCCGCTGCTGCTGCTGCTGCTGCTTCTGCTGCTGCTGCTGCCGCGGCTTCTGCTGCTCAAGTTGCAACGGCTGCCAATTCAGTTGCTGCTGGAGATGGCGCTGCTGCCGCTGCTGCTGCGGCGGCACTTGCTGCTGATGCTGCCGGAACTGCTGCTGCTGCTGCTGCTGCTGCCTCCTTTGGTTTTGGTGTTGCTGCCGCTGCAGGTTATGTTGCTGCTTATGGAGTACTGGGTTTTGCTGCTGCTGCTGCTGCTGTTTCCCAGGAAGCAGCTTCTGCAGCAGCTCGTTTGCTGCTGGTCCTCTGCCTAGGAGGCCCTCAACAACTTGCTGCATTTGCATCGTAATCATTTGCTGCTGCTGCTCACTTTGCAGCTGCTGCAGCTGCTGCTGCTGCATTAGCAGCAGCGGCGCATGCAGCAGCATATCCTGACCTACCTGCTGCATCCTATGTTTTTGCTGCAGCTTCCGGTGATGCTGCTGCTGCTGCTGCCTTTGCTGCATCTGCTGCTGCTGCTGCTGCTGCTGCTGCATGCAAGAATGTTCTTGCAGCACTCCATCTGCAGTTATAATCCAATCACCGGGGAAGGGAACGACAAAGTCGACGCCCCCAAAAGCCTTATAACTGCAGCAGCAGCAGCAGCAGCAGAAGCAGCAGCAGTAGGAGCATTAGCAGCAGCAGCAGAAACGCCAACAAGGTATATCACTGCAGCTGCTGCTACAAAGAAAACTGCTGCCGGTGCTGCTCTAGCTAGTACTAATGCTGCTACTATTTGTGCTGCTTCTACTATACTACTACTGCTATTGCTGCTGCTGCTGCAGTTGCTGCTGCTGCTGTTGCTGCTGCTGCTGTTGCTGCTGCAGTTAACTTACAAAATTCCATCTCCATCTCGCAGCAGAAAGCGAACGCTTCGTTCTGTGGGCAGCACGAAGGAGAGTTCAACGTTGTCTATTGCTGCTGCTGCTGCTGTTGCTGCTGTTTCTGCTGCTGCTGCTGCTGCAGCTGCTGCTGCTGCTGTTGCTGCTGTGGGTACTAAGGGAACCCCAGCCCAAGCCCCGCTGCGGCTGTCGATATAATGCGCAGAGCCACCACGCCAGTTGCTGCCAGCAGCAAATGCAGCAGGGACACGAACGCTAATACCTGAACAAGTAACTGCAGCAGCAGCAGCAGCAGCAGCAGCAATAACAGCAGCAACGGCACAGCATAGGAAATGAGCAACTCTAAAGAGCAGTGCTACTGCTGCTGCTGCAGCTGCTGCTATTGCAGTAGCTGCTGCTGCAGCAGGACTCTGCGGCTTTTTGTATTCTACAGGGAGTATGTAGAGAGGCCTAGGGTTTAGGGTTTAGGGTTTAGGGTTTACGTCTGTCTCCCTGAGCTACGTGGCCGTCTCTAAAGCTGATAATGCGTGCGCCTTGAGGGAGGGTGTAGAAGCAGTTGTTTTGCTGCTGCTGCAGTTGCTTCTGATGCATTTCGAGTTCCTGCTGCTGCTGCTGTTCTTGCTTCTGCTGCTGTGGGGTTGATGGTTCGTGGGGAACCGCAGCAGCCGCCTTCAGCGCCTTCTGTTGGTGCTGCAGCAGCTGCAGCAGCTGCTGCTGCAGCAATTGCTGCTGCAGCGCTGTTTGCTGCAGCATGGAAACAGGGAATGAAGGCGCATCTCCTTCGCAGCAGCCGCACTGAAAATCATGCAGTTTGCTGCATCCATCTGCAGCACACGCAGCAGCAGCAGCAACAGCAGCAGCAGAAGAAGCGGCATCCTCATGCACGATATTCATCGTGTAAATTTATATTACAAAAGCAAAGAGAAGTGCAGCTGCAGCAGCAACAACAACAGCAGCAGCAGCGGTACTAACAGCAGCAGCTGCAACAACAATATCAGCAGCAGCAACAATAGCAGCAGCAACAACAGCAGAACAAGCACCGCCACCACCACCACCAACAGTAGGAGAACTAGCAGCAATAGCAGCATCAATAGCAGCAGCAGCAGCAGCAGCACTATCACTAGCAGCAGCAGCAGCACTAGCAGCAGCAGCAGCAGCAGGTGTTACCTGAGAAGTAGCAGCAGAGTATTTTCCCCGTATTAAAATGCGGCAGCAGGCCGAGCAGCAGCAGATCTCCGCTTGAAGGGTCGTCATGCAGACAAACCAAAGGAGACGTATGCCACCCCACCTGCAGCTCTGCTGCTGCTGCTGCTGCTGCGTCAACTGCTGCTGCTGCTGCTGCTGCTGCTGCTGCTGCCGCTGCTTCTGGTGCTGGTGGTGGTGTTGCTGCTTCTGCTGCTTCGGCTGTTGCTGAAGCTGGAGACGTTGGTGATGCTCCTTCCGGTGCTGGTGCTGCTGCTGTTGCTGTTGCTGCTGCTGCTGCTGCTGCATCAATAGCGGAAAGCTCTTCTATGGCTGCTGGGCCTACAAGGTAATGAATGCGACCCTCACGCCTGCACACACACAATAAACCCTAAACCCTAAACCCTAAACCCTAAACCCTAAACCTTAGGGAGGGCCACCAACATCAACAGCAACAGCAACCACCGCGGCTGCAGCTGCAGCAGCAGCAACAGCAGCTGCAGAAACAACATCAATAAGGGCAGCAGCAGCATCAACAGCAACAGCAGCAACGAGGACACCAAAAGCAGCAGCAGCAGCAGCAGCAGCAACAGCAGCAGCAGCAATAACAACAACAGCAACAGCAACAGCAACAGGATCAGCGAGAAAGCCAACAGCACCAGCAACGGCGAGAAACACAAGAGGAACAGTAATAGCAGCAGCACCACCACCACCATCATCAGCACCATCAGCACGAGCAGCAGCAGCAGCAGCAGCAGCAACAGAAACAGCAGCAGCAGCAGCAGCATGAGGCTGAGTCTAACCAAGGGCGTGTGGGGACTCCGTTGCTGCGTATGCGGGGCAGAGAGTAAAGAATAACGCAGGAGACAGCAGCACCGTTTTGCTGCTGCGTCATGCCGCTCGCTTTTGAGCCTAAAGCTGCTACCAGCTGCCGCAGCCGCAGCTGCTGCAGCAGCACCCGCTGCAGCACCGAACAGCAGCTAATAGGATTCTCCACAAGAGCTGCAGCAACAGCAAAAACAACAGCACCAGCACCAGCACCAGCAGCAGCACCAGCAGCAGCAGCAGCAACCATCAGGCAGCAGCAGCAGCAGCAGCGGCAACAGCAGCAGCAACACAACAGGATTAAAGAAAGACACCTTAAAGGAAAGCAGCTACTGCAGGCTCCTGCAGCATCAAAGCCAGCAACAAGCAGCAGCAGCAGCAGCACGAACAGC
>NW_013549597.1:0-2942 GCF_000499425.1 Eimeria acervulina | reverse complement strand
AGCAGCAGCAGCAGCAGCAGCAGCAGCAGCAGGAGGGGGGGGGATGTTGCAGCTGATAGCTCTGTCTATTTTATCGTCTTGCATATCAAATTCTTCTCTGACAAAAAATATTTTCTTTTGGTTTAATTTATTTTGTTCTTCTCTCCTCGCATGCAGCACCGCTGCTGTTTGTTCTTCCCGCCACTGACCACAAACCCTAAACCCTAAACCCTAAACCCTAAACCCTCGTAACCCTCTGTACACCCTTATCAGCCCTTTTATAAACCCTTATAAACCCTTGTAAACCCTTCTAAAACCCTCATCTACGTTCATAAACCCTCATAAACCACCAGAAACCCTCGTCACCTTAATAAACCCTTATAAACCCTTTATTAGGGTTGCTGACTAAACCCTAATACATACTAAGCAGCAATCACAAACCCCAGTACAGCCTACAGTCGAGAAAGAAAGCGCAGGAAGGCTAGGGATTCTAGGGTTTAGGGTTTAGGGTTTAGGGTTTAGGGTTTACTCTATGCACGGCTTCTGCCTGGGGTATCACGACGCTTGAAAACCTTATCAGCAAATCTTTTTGCATCTTTCGGTAGCGAGCGACCTGCACCATGCAAACCCTAAACCCTAAACCCTAAACCCTAAACCCTAAACCCTAAACCCTAGGGATTCGCCCGCGTGTTTGATTTCATGATTTTCACTTCCTCTTTGAGCCGCGAGTTGTTATTTCCTTCTATGCTCGGCTGCTGCTTCAGCTGACGTAGGTGGACTAGGGTTTAGGGTTTAGGGTTTAGGGTTTAGGGTTTAGGGTTTGCTTACCTCAGCCTCTGTAGGAACTGGAGCCTTTGAACCCCCACAAAAAGGAATGGCGTCTTCATCATATTGCAGCAGCGACCGAATCTGCAGCAGCAGGGTTTAGGGTTTAGCAGGAGAGCTGATGTTTAGGGTTTAGTGTTTAGGGTTTAGGGTTTAGGGTTTAGGGTTTAGGGTTTAGGGTTTACTCGTCTGAGGTAAAGGACGGGTTTGATTAGCGAATGTTTCTCGGGCTGAAATTCAACACGGACGACGCCTTCTGCTGTATAAACCAACTTCGATAGAAACAACACCTGCTGCTGCTGCTGCTGTTGCTGCTGCTGCTGCTGCTGCTGCTGGTTTGTGCATGCAAAACAGCAACAGACAAACCACACAAAAAAGCTACAGTAAGAATATCTTTTTTCTGTTGCTGATGAGGGAAAACCCTAAAACCCTAAAACCCTAAACCCTAAACCCTAAAAACATGCAGCTGAACCAGGTGAAGCTGCACTTGATGCAGACTTTCATCAACCCTAAACCACTAACCCTAAACCCTAAACCCTAGGGCTTCTAACCTGAGGGGGCTGACGGAACTTCTCAGAGACGCGCACAACTGCCTTCACAGAGCCGAAAACCTGATCCATCCAGCAAGTAGGGTTTAGGGTTTAGGGTTTAGGGTTTAGGGTTTAGGATCGCAGCAGGATACGAAACGTTTTGCAAGAGAGTAAACGCGTCTTCTCCCTTCAGACGTCAGCTGTCAATTAAACCCTAAACCCTAAACCCTTACAATCTAAACCGTGCACTCCAAACCCTAAACCCTAAACCCTAAACCCTCACCTTGATGGTTTCGTTATTCGCGTTTGCCTCGGATATATCGGCAAATTGCACTGAGTGCGCAATCAACCCATCTTCGCGGCCTTCAAACTCTTCAGATATCTTTCTTCCAAACCGCTGAAGAAAACCCTAAACCCTAAACCCTAAACCCTAAACCCTAAAGCCTAAAGAAGAAACTTCAAACCCTAGGAAGCGTCATTCACACTTGTGTAGTCGCGAGTCTGGAGCTCGGCGGTCGAACACAGACCTCCGGCTTTCGCCAGAATGTATATTAGGGTTTAGGGTTTAGGGTTTAGGGTTTAGGGTTTAGGGTTTAGGGTTTAGGGTTTTGTTCTGTTTCAGAGGCCGAGCAGCACCTCCACATGCTTCACGAGTCCGTCAAGTCTGCGCCAGCAGCAAACGTCAAACACTCAAACCGCTTTCCTGAATTCTAAACCCTAAACCCTAAACCCTAAACCCTAAACCCTAGGGCAGCCCTCACCTTGACTTGTAAAAGTAAAGTTCACGTCTCTCGCCGTACACCTGAAGAGATCAGCAGCACATACTCAGTTTTTGCATGCTCGGGCGGTCCAAGGGTTTAGGGTTTAGAGTTTAGGGTTTAGGGTTTAGGGTTTAGGGTTTACTGTCACGACTTCTCGCAAGGCGTGAGGATTGCCTGCTGCATATCGTTCGATTTGCCGGCCCGAGGAAGGCCAGTAGATGCGTTCCTCTAATCCGTCTCTGAACCCAAACCCTAAACCCTAAACCCTAAACCCTAAACCCTAAACCCTAAACCCTAATCTCTAAACTCTGTAGCTGTTCAGCCTTGGCCTTTAGGAGGAAAGGCTTCACCTTCCAGCCCAGTCAAAGTGAAGCAAAGCCTGCTGGAGATCTTGAATTCGGGGGGATGGCAGTTAGGGTTTAGGGTTTAGGGTTTAGGGTTTAGGGTTTAGGGTTTGCGGCGCCACCTCCTGTGTTTATACGTAGACCGAATTTCCTCGGGCAGGGTCCGGCGGAGGTCTGAGTAGAAGGTGATGCACCGCACAAGTCCATCGGCCTGCAGCAGGAGCCAGAAACCCTAGGGTTTAGGGTTTAGGGTTTAGGGTTTGAAGCGCAGGGACGGTGGTTTAGGGTCTAAAGAGGAATGCGCAAGAACGCTAAACCCTAAACCCTAAACCCTAAACCCCAGGCGTAGCCGATCAAAGGCTCAAGTGACTCAAAGCTTCCAGGGAGCACCCCTCAGCGGACAACGACCAGGGTTTAGGGTTTAGGGCTTAGGGTTTAGGGTTTAGGGTTTAGGGTTTAGGGTTTAGGGTTTAGGGTTTAGGGTTTAGGGTTTACTTGGGAGT
>NW_013549598.1:9947-12447 GCF_000499425.1 Eimeria acervulina | reverse complement strand
GACAGACCTGAGCAATTTGTAGCATCTTTGATAGGCGTTCCTTTGATGAAGAATAGATTAGAGAGTCATTTGTTTGCGTTAAACTTTTCAGAGAATTACAGAGATGCATATAACCCATTAGAATGTTTAGCCGATTCTAATGAAGCTGTCCGGCAGTGTAAACATCTCAAAAGCATTTGTTTTGCTGTTCTAGAGATAGGAAATATGCTTAATGAAGGTGACCCTCAGAGAGGCAATGCACAAGGCTTTAAACCCTCTACTCTACCAAAATTAAACGAATTACGCTCTACCACCAAGCCCTTCAGAACTCTTCTTCAATATCTCTGCGATGTAAATACAAGAATTTCTATTGTTTTCATTATTTTCTTTTCTGCTGCTGCTGCTGATGATGATGATGATGATGCTGCTCATGTTGCTGCTGCTGCTGCTGATGATGATGATGATGACCATGCTGCTGTTGATGATAATGGTGCTGCTCATGCTCATGCTGCTGCTGCTACTCATGTTGCTGCTGTTGCTGCTGCTGCTGCTGCTGCTGATTTTGATGATGACTCTCACCATTCATATATTTCTCTCCTTTTTATAAATTCTATTTTCATTTCTATTTATTTCTATTTATTTCTATTTATTTCTATTTATTTATATTTATTTATATTTGTTTATACTTATTTGTTTATTTGTCATTACTTCGATTACGTATTATATTTGCGTTTGTGTATATAATTACATATCGTTATTCGTATTTTTCTCTGCTCTCTACTATACATATTATTCTTTATTAATTATATACTTTATTTATATTTGTTTATCTGTCTTTTTAATTAGATTATCTGGGAGCAAAACCCCGAAATATTGAATATCTACGGCGAGCTGAAAATTTGTGAAAAGGCCCAAAAATTTGATGTTGGTGCAGTCGAAGGAAAAATACTCAATTTAAAACAAGGTTAAATAAATTAATTAATTAATTAATTAATTAATAAATAAATAAATAAATAAATAAATAAATAGATAAATAAATAAATAAATAAATAATAAAGAAAGAAAGAAAGAAAGAATTATATTTTTAAGTATTTGATTTATTTTTTAGTTTTTTTGCTATTTATATTGCTCTTTATTTATATTATTTGTTATTTATACTGTTTGTTATTTATCTTAAGACAACATATAAATGTATATATGCATACATTATATATATATATATGTATATGTATATATATGTATATATATATATATATTTATGCATATTATGTCTGTCTATTGATATGTTTACATATACATTTCGGCTGTTATTTGTAATATTAATATAAATATATATATATATATATATATATATATATTTAAATGCACAATTAATAGGTTTAATAAATGTAAAGACAACACCATATATACATATATATATATATATATATTAAATAAATATATATGTAATATATATATATATATATATATATATTTACGTTTACAATATTGATTGATGCGTTGATGTGTATAAATGGTTAATGAACAGGTTTAACAAAGGTGAAGACAACAGTAGAAGCAGCAAGAAAAGGAAATGAAGCTTCGGGTGTACTCGGAGAGAAAGATCCTTTAGCGACAATAATGGATCAGTTTGTTCAGGAAGCAGAGCCGAAGGTTGGAGAGTTAGAAGGGTTTATGAAGGACGTAAGTTTATCTATTTGTTTTTCTTTAGTTTTGTTTATCTACGTACTCTTGCTCTTCTACTTATTTGCTCTTTATATGTTTAGCCTATTTGCTTATTTGCTTTTATTTGTATTCATTTTTCTATTATTTTAGTCTTTTTTTTCTGTTTGTTTATATCTATTTATTTATTTATATATTTATATGTGCTTGTTTGTATATATATATATATATATATTTATATATTTATATATATTTATTCATTTATGTGTTTGATCTTAATTAAAAAAGAGAGGGTTTATGCATGTAGATGTATATCGATATATTTATTGAAAAGGACAATAAATAAAATAACGAATGAAATAGAGAGTAAAATAATAATAAAGCAAATAATATAATAAATAATATCAGATATTAAGCAGAATAAAAAGAGTAAGATAACAAATAATATAAAGAACAAAATAATAATAACTGAAATAGATGTATATATTTATATTTATATATTTATATATTTATATATTTATATATATTTATATATATTTTTGTTTGTTCTTCCTTCAGACTTTGAACGAGTTTACTGTCGCTGTGAATTATTTGGGTTATCCTGAAAAAGATAAAAAGAAAATAAAGCCGGATGAATTTTACAAACAGATTTCAACATTTATTAGGAGTGTAGAGGCAGCAAGAAAAGCAAAACAAGACCTCATAGACAAACAAAAAAAGAAAGAAGAAGCAGCAGCAAAAAAAAGTAAACTCGGTGCAGCACTCAGGAGATAACACAAACAAATGAATTAACATCTTCTTATTCTGCATGTTTCAACAAGCAAACAATGCAGCACCAGCTGCTGCTGCTGCTGCTGCT
>NW_013549598.1:5861-9847 GCF_000499425.1 Eimeria acervulina | reverse complement strand
TTCAACAAGCAAACAATGCAGCACCAGCTGCTGCTGCTGCTGCTGCTGCTGCTGCTGCTGCTGCTGTTGCAGTTCACGCTGCTTCTGCAGCAGCCCGAAGCAGCAGCAGCAGCAGCAGCAGAAGCACGAGCAATCCATACATTTGTTTCAAGTTACTCGCTTGTTGCTGCAGCAGCTGCCCCTGCAGCTGCAGCAGCAGCAACCGCAGCAGCAGCAACAGCTGCTGCTGCAATGACAGCTGGTGCTGCAGCAGCTGCTGCTGCAGCGTAATTAGTAGCAGCAGTTGCTGCTTTTTTTAAGAAAGCTGTCTGTACACCTCAAAGCAGCGTGGGGCGTATAATCGAGCCGGTGATGGACTCCACCTGAATGAGTGTGCACAATTTAATTTTTTAAGTAAATAAATAAATAGAATAAATAAATAAATATTTATTTATTTATTTATTTAAATGATTAATTAAATATTTGTTTATTTAAACTCACAGGGCCGTGAGGAATAGACGGGCGGGGATAAATTTTTGCTTCGCTTTTCTTTGGCCAGTAGGCGCAGCAGTTATGCTCCTGGACAATTGCATTTAAATTGTTGTATATTATATTAAAGAATTAATTTCTTTATTAGTTTATTGCTTTATTTGTGCATGCAAAAGAGACAAACAAACTCACGAAATTCATCTTACGAGACTCGCTGAAGCCACCGAAGTAGTGCATGGAATCGCAGGGGCTAATAAAGCGAAGACGGAGTTAGGAGTTGGGGTGTATAGGCAGCTTTGAAGTATTATAATAAAGCTCTTAGCTGCGCTGCACTGCACACTGCGACGATGTGGTGTATGCATATACACCTCAAACTCAACGCACCCTCGGTATGAGCGGCCCCAACAAGAACCGTTTGCTTGCAATAGCCAACCTTGAGGGCATAGGCTAGTATAGTCTCGAGTGTATTTAGGCCCAGGGCAGCTGCAGTTGTTTGTTGCAATAAGTGGGGAAGCAGCGAGAAGAAAAGAAGAAAGAAATAGACGAACAACAAATGCATGCAAGACAAAACAATGAAGCACTTATTACTCTTTCAGTGATAATAACCCTTTGAAACTGTTCTGGGCAATATGCAAAAACTTATAATTACCCACAGGTAAAGGGGTTTACGGCGAGCGGCGTCGAGGCGCTGATCTAACTGCGACATCTCCTCTACATTGTCCCTTATAATGCAAATTTCATTCAAATAATGTTGTATTTCCAATGCAATATTCAACTCCTGTACTCACGTGGCAATCTCCTGGGCCTGTCAGGGTTTAGGGTTTAGGGTTTAGGGTTTGTTGGGTCTGTAAGAAGGCAAAAGAAACTGAAGAAATCAATCGTACGATATCATCCGTCGTAGGCAGTGCATCGAAACCGAGTGAAAATTCGTTTGCAATTTCTTTTAAAGAAAATTCAACTCTTAAATAAATTGTAAAATGGTGTAGTAGATGATTTACTGTCGATGGTTTCCGCCATATTAGCTGCATGCCACCAGCCGATCGGAATGTGAAATGCGGGGTGTCTTTGCAGTTCGAGTTTGACTTACTGGCAGTACTTTTTGCAGTAAAAGGATTAATTCTATGTTTGAGAGAAAATGCAGAAAAGGACAAAAGACTCCACAGGAAACCGCTAATAACCGCTGCGTGGGCTACTGCTCTTCGTGCAGATTTCATCTCCCGTCGTGAGAGGGAAAGCGAGGTAAAAATGCGAATCAAGGGAAATCCGCCTTTTGAAAAGATAAAATAAATACGTAGATATCCATTTTGCCTGCTTTTTCATATATTATAATGCTCTAGTTGGGGGTATTCCACCCAAATCGGCATTTTGTGCTTCCTTGAAGTTGGGGTGTATGGTCACCCCCCCATCAACCCGGTACTACGTGCTGGCATACGTAGCTACGTCAGTTGCACTTTTCGTTGAAGATCCTCACCTTTGATCTCTTTTTATTCACCTTTTTCAGTTTTTTCTGCTCTTTTTAGAGCCTTAAGGCGGATCTGCGAAAAATTCGCCACCCTTCACAGGTTTTAAGCAAGCGAAGTCCCCGCGGTGCCGGCGGCTCAGACCAGCGGTTATACGGAAGCGATCTCCGGTTTATTTGAAACTTTTTGGTTAAATTTCGTTAATTTTTTAGTTTTTGCAGTAAATTGTTTACTGGATAGCCTTAAAACTGCAACCTTTTTATCCGTTTCGCTCCACGAGACAACTGTGCGATCGCCGCGTTTTTCAGATTCAGTACAGTAGCTGCCGTTTCGTTTGTTATCAGTAGAAATTCAATTATTCTTGCAATATTTCCTTGTTTTCTTCCTTTATTTGTTGATTTTTGTCCTTTTGGGCCCAACATTTCGTTCTTTATGCGTTTTGAAGACCGATTTCCACTGATCTCCGCAATGGATTCAGCGTGTTCCGGCCGTACAGCTGGTGTTTCGGGCCTGCGTCTGCCTGCGGCTCCGCATACCTTTTATAATTTTTACAAGACGAAGATGTGTGACAGAGAAGAGGGCAGGCCTTGTTCTTTTCCTGCAGTTTGCAGCTTCGCCCACAGCCCCGCTGAGTTGCGCCCTGTGTATGACTTGACTAGGACCCGCATGTGCCCCCAGCAGCAGGAAAAGGGTTTTTGTTCTTCTTTGCGGTGTCGCTACTCTCACTCTCCTTCTGAACTCCGCTCTACCTCCACCTTCTATAAAACGCAGCTTTGCATCGGATTTCAGACCCCCAGCGGCTGCCGCCACGGTGAGATGTGCCGCCATGCGCATGGGTTAAAAGAACTGAGGCCTTCTCCTGCTCCTCTGTACACTGTACGCCTGCCAAGACATGGATGCACTAAATCTAAGAAGCAGCAAAACAATAGCAGGTCGAATCTCGCTGCTCCCCCCGCTGCTCCCGCTCCTACTGCCACTGCTGCTGCTCCTGCTGCTGCTGCTGCTGCTGCGGCTCCCGCCGCAGGAGCTCGAACTGGTGCTGCACTTGAGACCCCTCTTCGTCTACCTGCTGTGCGGGAAAAGGGAGGAAGTAAAAGAGGAGACAAAAAAACTCAACAGCTACTAAACGCATGCAAATGGCTGCTTGAGAGAAACTGCAACAACAGCAGCAGCAGCAGCAGCTGCAGCAGCAGCAGCAGCAGCAGCAGCAGCTCCAGCACCATCACAAGCAGCAGCATCAGCAGCAGTAACAGCAGTAACAGCAGCGTCAGCACGACTCCTCCAGCAGCTGCAGCAACAGCAACAGCAGAGCCGGTTGCTGCCTTTGCTTCTGCTATAGGCCCTCCCCCTGGCTTTGGAGTGTCTATACAGCAGCATATGGATTTGTTAGCAGCTAAAATTATTTCTTGCCGTCTCTCCGGGGCCTTCCCCGCGATATCTCCCTCCCTGCACCCTCTCAACTGCAGCAGCTGGGACCCCACGGGCGCCGTTGCAGCCCAACAGCAGCAGCAGCAACAGCAGCAGCAGCAGCAGCAGCACCAGCGACAGCAGCAAGGTGGGAGGCGTATTGATAACCTGCTGCTGCCCGCGCTACCTAAAAGGAAGCAAAAGCAAACAAAAGCGAAGACGGAGAATGCAGAGACGAAACAAAACAACAAAAATTATTTGAATAAATGCAAAGGCCTCCTGACAGCCTCTTCTGGGCTCGTATCGTGGGGAGGCAACCAGGCAGACCCTGCTGCTGCTGCTGCTGTTGCTGCTGTTGCTGCTGCTGCTGCTGCTGCTGCTGCGGCCCAAACTGCTGCTGCAGCTGCAGAAGGGGCAGCGGCCGCAGCAGAAAATGCAGCCGCAGCAGCAAAAGACGCAGAAGCAGCGGGGCCTGCTGCCGTGGCTGCTGCAGCAGCAGCAGCAGCAGCTGCTGCTGCTGCTGCTGCTGCCGCCGCAGGAGATGCAGGAACAGCAATTGTGTCGCCTGATACAGAGGAACAAACGCCAACCCTCTAATTAAATTTTTCTTAAAGCGAAGCTGCACCTCCCCTCGGTGATATGAGGAGGCAG
>NW_013549599.1:75641-81199 GCF_000499425.1 Eimeria acervulina | reverse complement strand
AAGCTCCCTATACACCCCAATAAGCTCCCCAATAAGCTCCCTATACACCCCAATAAGCTCCCCAGTAAGCTCCCTATACACCCCAATAGGCTCCCTATACACCCCAATAAGCCCCCCAATAAGCTTCCTATACACCCCAATAGGCTCCCTATACACCCCAATAGGCTCCCTATACACCCCAATAAGCTTCCTATACACCCCACAATACACCCAACATCTGGCTTATAAACCCCACAGCTCGAATACACCGATATATATATATGACAATCTATATATATATATATATGACAATCTAACTAGCTAGCTACCTAACTAAATAACTAATTAAATAAATAACTAATTAAATAAATAAATGAAGCGATGAAGAGTAGAGGCAATACCTGAGATGTCGTAATGCGAGCCGTGACAAGGGCAGAACCATCCGCTGTAGCTGCCTCCTTCAACGGGTATACACCCCAAGTGTGTGCATACGCCGATGTTTATCAACCACTCAGGCCGCATGCAACGCTCTGAATCCAGCTGAGGGTCTTTCATTGTACCCACCAATAAATCATCAGCCCTAAACAAACAAACAGCAGCAGCAGTAGCAGCAGCAACAGCAGAAGCAGCAGCAGCAGCAGCAGCAGCAGTAGGAGGAGGAGGAGGTATGTATGAAGAAAAACCTGGAGAGAGAGACTGTTGTGCACAAGCAGAAACATACTGCACTCTACACTTTGCTGCTGCTGCTGCTGCTGCTGCTGCTGCTGTTGCTGTTGCTGCAGCAGCAGCGACAACCCCGATGGAGCAGCAAGCAGCAGCAACTCTCTGTTTTAAATATCTAGGAAGTAAATGCGTATTTAAATAGATAATAATAAATAAATTAAACTAAATAAAATAAATAAAATAAATAAAATAAATAAAATAAATAATAATTAATTATTACCTTGCTCTCTCTATTTCCTCTTGAGTGCGGTGTCTTACAAAGACAGGTTTACCCCTCCACTTAAATACTGCTGTTGTCCCTGCAGCAATTGGACGAAGATCTATTTCTGTCGTACCTGCAGCCATCAAATCCTATGCAGCAGCAACAGCAACAGCAGCAGCACCAGCAGCTGTAATAGGAGTCGTAGAAGCAACAATGGTAGCTGTTGTGGTTGCAGCAGCAGCAGCAACAGCAGCATCAGCAGCAACAACATCGTCATCAGCAGCAGCATCATCATCATCATCAGCAGCATCATCATCAGCAGCATCATCAGCAGCATCATCAGCAGCAGCATCAGCAGCATCATCATCAGCATCAGCAACATCATCATCAGCAGCATCAGCATCACCACCATCATCAGCATCAGCATCACCACCATCATCAGCATCAGTATCATCATCATCACCATCAGCATCAGCATCAGCAGCAGCATCAGCAGCAGCAGCATCAGCAGCAGCAGCAGCATGAGGAGCAGCAGGAGTATAGATGAGCGTACCTTACTAACCCACCAGAAGTGTACCATCTTACAGAGCAGACTGCGCATCATGCTCGCACCGATGAAGAAGTAGGAAGCAGATAAGAAGTACATGAAGGGCCTCCGGTCTGTGCTGCTGCTCTTCAGCCTATAATCTCTAAAGTCTGGATGTGCATCGCTGTTGATGCTGCTGGGATTAGGGGCGTTCTCTGCATATCCAACTGCTCGAAAGTTGTTAGGAGAGAACCGGCTTATTGCTACGATTGATGGTTCTGCTGCTGCTGCTGCTGCTCCTCCTCCTGCTGCTGCTGCTGCTGCTGCTGCTGCTGAGGTATTCCACACAGTTGTACGCGTCACCGTTGCGCCCGCAGCCAATTCTAATCAAACGCAAACATACAAGCTGCTTTTGTTTAAATAAATAAATAAATAAATAAATTAATATGTATAGGTATATATATATATATATATTTAAACAAAAACAGTAGCAGCAGCAGCAGTAGCAGCAGTAGCAACAGCAGCAGTAGCAGCAGCAGCAGTAGCAGCAGCAGCAGTAGCAGCAGCAGCAGTAGCAGCAGCAGCAGTAGTAGTAGTAGCTGCTGCTGCAGCAGCAGCAAAGGGAAAGAGAAGCAAAAGGAGACAGGAGAGAGACAGCATCTGCACACCACTCTAACAAACCTCAGAAACAAATGTGTAATAATAATATAATAAAAACAATAATAAAAATAATAATATAATAAAAATAATAAAATAATAATAACAAAAATAAATAATAATAATATAATGAAAATAATAAAATAATAATAATATAATAATAATAATCATAAAGAGACAACCAAGACAGCTACAGAGACCAAACAAACAAACAAACAAACAAACAAACAAACAAACAAACAAACAAACAAACAAATAAACAAACAAACAAACAAACAAACAAACAAACAAACAAACAAATAAATAAAAAGACATGCGCCTCACCTCCCTTGGATAGATCCGGTGTCTTTGGGAATGTGGGTTCTGCTGTCTGATGATAATGCCAATAGCGCATGCGTTTAAGAAATCCTTTTCTTTGATGAGGATGATTAGAAGGCTGAACAACATCTGCTGCTTCAATCAAGCTCCCTTGCTGCTGCTGCTGCTGCTGCTGCTGCTGCAGTAGCTGTTGCTGCTGTTGCTGCTTCAGCTGCTGTACTGCTTCCGCCTCAACAGCAAATAATGACGGATCGTCAGCCTGATCAAATCTGTTCAAATATAAAGGCTTCTCACTTGCAGGAGGGTCTGCTTTGTGCGGCCCTATATTATGATTAAAGCTGCTAAAGCGACGGAACAACACCACTGAAGACACCCCAGATACTGGGGCCCCCAGGGGGGCCCCTAGGGGGGCCCCAAGGGGGGCCCCCTGATGATGCAACAATCCACACAGGGGGGCCCCCTGGGGGGCCCCCTGATGCTGCACTGGGCTGAGGGTGCCGAAGAAACCCGGAGGGTACATTAAGCGGCCGGGGCCCCGTAGGGGCCCCAGATGAGACACTCGAGCTGCTGCAGAAGGCGACATGTGCGCAGCAGCGGCAGCAGCAGCAGCAGGGGGAGCAGCAGCAGCGGCAGCAGCAGCAGCAGCAGCAGCAGCGGAGAGAAGAGTGAAGGAGCCCTCACTATGGGCGAATCTATGCGTCTATAACCCTTTATTATACTTTAAAGAAGTAAAAGAAATAATAAAAATGCAGCAGCAGAAGCAGCAAACAGGGAAACAATCAGCAAAAGTTTAATCTCAGGGCTGCTGCTGCTGCTGCTGCTGCTGCTGCTGCAGATGCATGCAGCGCGGCGCTGCAGGTGGAGGATAAAGGCAAATAAAATAGATAAATAAATAAAAATAAATAAATATAAAAGAGTATTTAATTCAAATAAAGCTTTATTTGGACATTGTCCTCTCATTATTTTAATTAAGAAAGACAAACAAACGAAACTCCTATACACACATCTTGTCGCTGTGCAGTGTATGTACAGCTGAAGCCAAATTAAATTTTTTTAGTATTTTTGCTGCATTTTATCAAAATAAATTAAACAAATGACCAATGGTCACCTTCAGAATGGCGAAATAATTCTATTTTTGTGCGTATTACCTCTGCACTCCTCTATAGAGGCACTCATATATATAATATATATAATATATATATATATATGTATATATATATATAGTTAGTATATATATGTATATGTATAATATATATATCTTTTTACTACTAATAGAGTATTAATAGCAGCAACATCCTTAAAAATAATATAAAAAATATACAGCGGAGTCGCAGCTACACTTCGCAGCAACAATTCACACGGCCGCCGAATTATTAGCAGTTGTGATTGCAGCTATAAATAAATAAATAAATATATTTATATATATATATGTATATATATATAATATAGTTATATAGGGGTCTATATATAATATTAGATAATATAGGGTTATATATAGATAATATAGATAATATAGGGGTATGTATGTATATCTATATACATATACACACTATATATACACACTATATATATATATGCATTATTTCTTTACCTCTCGCTGACGTTAGAAGCCCTATATGCATGCATGCATGCAATCATGCATGCATGCATGCATGCAATCATAGAGGCCCACTCCCTTTTGCTGCATGCACTAACCCTATTAAATCTTGTTTTTATTAAACCCTGTAGACTTGCAAGCAGAAATATCAATATATATAACTGTCTCTCTTTGTATATTTCTGTGCAAATGTCTGCTTGTCTCTGTCTCTATCTCTATCTCTATCTGTCTCTCTCTGTCTGCTGCTGCTCTACTGCTGCTGCTGCTGGGCTTTGCTGCTGTCTCTCTAGGCCCACCTCTATGGCGCCTTGTTGCTGCAGCAGCAGCTGCAGCAGCAGCAGCAGCAGCAAAGGACAGCAGTATAAACTGCAGGCCTAAAGACAGCAGCACTGTCTCCATCTGCATCTCTCAGAGGCGGCAGAGACACCAAGCGAAAAGCAAAGCCCCGCTAATTAAAACAAAACAAAATAAACACACCTACACACTCAACATCATGCATGCATGCATGCATGCATGCGTGAGGTAGGTGAGTATAGATGTGTTATGTTAGTTAATTGAACTATGAAATTTTAAATATAAATATAAATATAAATATAAATATAAATATAAATATAAATATAAATATACGTATATATGTATGTATATGCATATATATATAGATCTATATGCATATATATATAAATATATATATAGATATACATATATATATATGTATAATTATATATTATATATATAATTATTTCTTCATAACGCCGACTAAACGCCTCAGGGTCATCAGGCGTTTAGAGTGGGGCTTCCCTCTTAGCTTCTCAGCCCTCCTCCTCGGCTTCAGAGGACAAGCAGCAGCAGCAGCATCAGCAGCAGCAGCAGCAGCAGCAGCAATAGCAGCTGCAGAAGGAGCTGCTGTTGTTGTTGCTGCTGCTGCAGCGCCTTCAGCAGACAAGGTGGCGGAGTTAAAGCCTTTGGGTGCCTTTGAACGCACATTGACAGATGTACTGTCCCCTTCTGCATGCTGCTGCTGCTGCTGCTGCTGCTGCTGCTGCTGCTGCTGCTGCTGAGCCCAGAAAGAGTCACAGTAAGGCTTCTCAAATGTTGCGTTTGAAGAGGGAGGGTGCAGCCATATGTTAAATGCTATGTGCACGTTGTCTTCTTTCGTGTCTCCTTTTGCTGCAGTGTCTCCGCTGCCGCTTGCTGCTGCTGCTGCTGCTGCTGCTGCTGCTGCTGCTGCTGCTTCTGGTGTCTCTTTTAGATTTTTATTATTTGAATACGATATCACTTCATGAAACCAACTTGCAGGCAAATACACTAAAGAACACACACACACACACACATTAATATATATATATATATATATACATATATTTATATTTATAATATATATATATATATATATGCATGCATGAGAAGGGAGAGTAGAGTTGAAGTTGAGTTTGGGTCTGCGTGCAAACTGTAGCGATGGGCCGCGTGCTGCTAGAAGAGACAAGAGACAGCAGCAGCAGCAGCAGCAGCAGCAGCAGCAGCAGTAGCCAATGCAGATGCATGCACACAGATGCGTT
>NW_013549599.1:63468-65968 GCF_000499425.1 Eimeria acervulina | reverse complement strand
GCTAAGAACAGGGGAAAGGAGACACCTGAAGCGTCTTGCGTCTCCCACCTGTTCTCTCTGCTGCTGCTGCTGCTGCTGCTGCTGCTGCTGCTGCTGCTGCTGAGCTCTTCGTCGCCTTCAAGGATAGTCTCCCACTGCAGCGCAGCAGGGCAGTCTTCCCAGGGCCCCGATGCTGCTACCTCGGTGCAGCAAACTCTGCTGCGGAGGTGTCTGCATAGCAGCAGCAGCAGCCGCTGCAGTTGCTGCAGCCAGCACAGCTTGCGGCTGTCTTGAGGGGAATCCCCAGACACCAACTGCTGCTGCTGCTGCTGCTGCTCCTGCTGCTCCTGCTGCTCCTGCTGCTGCTGGCGGTTAGCTAGCCACTGGCGCTGCAGCAAGAGGTAGCGTTGTGTGTCTCTGTAGAGGAGATAGCGGCGTGCTGCTGGCAGCAGCAGCAGCAGCAGCCGCTGCTTCAAGCCTTCAAGGACAAGGCCCTGGGGAAGGTGTGGGGTGTCATGCAAAGGGGACCCGAGTGGGATCGTCTCCAAAGACGATCCCGCTCCCGACAGAGGCGGAAGCGGCGCAGCAGTTAGCTGCAGCAAACAGGCGGAGCTGAGGGGCCCCACACCCAGCTGTTGCTGCAGCAGCTGCAGCCACTGCTGCAGCACCTGCTGCTGCTGTTGCTGCTGCTGCTGGTGTTGCCGCCGAAGCAGCAGAGCCTCGCAAGCTGCACATAAACTGTCTCCTTCTTCTCTGCTGCAGTCTGCTGCAGCAGCAGCAGCAGCAAACTCCCCCCAGCTGCATGCAGCTTCACAGCACCACACCACGGAGAGACAGCTAGAGGCTTCTGTCTCCTCTGTCTCCTGCCAGCGGCTGGCCCAGCTGTTTCCTCCCTGTCGTCGCCGCCGCCCTGCTGCTGCTGCTCCTGTTGTTGTTGTTGCTGCTGCTGCTGCTGCTGCACCAGCCTGCAGCAGCTCCCACACCTTGAAGTCCCTCGGCGTCAGCCGCAGCCACATGGGGGTGCTTGCTGGAAGCAGCTGCAGCTGCAGCAGGCCTCTACATCCTGCAGCAGCAGCGGCAGCAGCAGCACTACGCCCTTGAGGAGAGACAGCAGCAGAAGGAGACAGCTGGATGCAAGGCACCACAGGAAGACCTCCGATTAATGCAAGCAGACGGCTGCCGCTGCTGCTGCTGCAGCGCTGCTGGAGGTGCAGCAACAGCGCAACCACCTGCAGCAGCGGCTCACTCTCGCGGCCCTTCACAGGGGACGCTGCTGCTGCTGCTGCTGCTGCTGCAGCTGTCTCCTCAACAGCAGCAGAGGAAGACGAGGGGCTGCAGCTGCCGTCTGCTGCAGCAGCGTACCGCCGCAGCTTTCGGGGCCTTCCCAACAGCGCATGCATGCAAGCAGCAGCCAGTCCTCCTGCTGCTGCTGCTGCAGTAGCAGTTGCTGCTGCAGTTGCTGCTGCTGCTGCTGCAGACGTGGTGCCCTCCTTAGCGCTGCTTAGCCGCTCCAGGGCCCCCACACAATCAGCAAGAGACGGGAACTCTTCAACCCTCAACTCCTGCAGCAAGAATGTCTCCAACTCAGCAAGCTGCTGCTGCTGCTGCTGCTGCTGCTGCTGCTGCTGCTGCTGTGGGGAGCGGGGCTGCATGCGCAGCTCGCGGTGTCTGTACAGCAGCAGTGCGATGTCTTCTAAAGGCCAGCAGCCAGGGAAAGCAGCGCGGGGGGCCCCCAGCGGCAAGCGGAAGACTGCAGCAGATGGCGGCCTCCAGCAGATGCAGCAGCCTAGAGTAACCCCTGCAGCAGCAGCAGCAGCTGCTGCTGCTGCTGCGGCGGCGGCCGGCTGTGGATATTCGAGAGACATAGCTGTTGCTGCTGGGTGCGGCAGCAGCAGAACCCCCTCGGATGCGAAGACACTCCAGAGGCTCGACTGCTGCGCTGCTGCTGCGGCTGCTGCCGCTCCAGCTGCTGCTGCTGCTGCTGCTGCTGCTGGATGCCGCCTGTGGGCGAGGTACTGCAGCAAACTGAAGAAATCCTCAACTACTGCGCTGCAGCAGCAGCAAAATAAGGAGACAGTGCGGCCCCCCACATGCTGACACAGGCAGCCGCAGTTGATAGGCCCCTCGCTGCAGTTGCTGCTGCTGCTGCTGCTGCAACAGCAGCGTCCTTCCCTGCAAGTAGCATCGGCTGCTGCTAAGAAGCAAACCGCGAGGGAGACAGCCGCACCGGGGCTTGAGAGGGTCCCACCCGATCCACAAACATTCTTGCTGCTGCTGCTGCTGCTGCTGCTGCTGATGCCATGTGGGGTTCCGGCCAGTGGGCTCCCTACCCGCTGCAAATGAGCAGCTAGAGACAGCAGCAAGCTTGTTGCTGCTGCTTCTCCCGGCACTCGGTGAAGGCCTTCTGGCACCTCCCTTATGCATGCACTGTCTCCTGCTGCTGCTGCTGCTGCTGCTGCTGCTGCTGCTCTTGCTGCCTTGGCGGGTGTTCGGCGTTCCTCGATCCACTGCGCTGCACGAG
>NW_013549599.1:56630-63368 GCF_000499425.1 Eimeria acervulina | reverse complement strand
GGCTCGACTGCTGCGCTGCTGCTGCGGCTGCTGCCGCTCCAGCTGCTGCTGCTGCTGCTGCTGCTGCTGGATGCCGCCTGTGGGCGAGGTACTGCAGCAAACTGAAGAAATCCTCAACTACTGCGCTGCAGCAGCAGCAAAATAAGGAGACAGTGCGGCCCCCCACATGCTGACACAGGCAGCCGCAGTTGATAGGCCCCTCGCTGCAGTTGCTGCTGCTGCTGCTGCTGCAACAGCAGCGTCCTTCCCTGCAAGTAGCATCGGCTGCTGCTAAGAAGCAAACCGCGAGGGAGACAGCCGCACCGGGGCTTGAGAGGGTCCCACCCGATCCACAAACATTCTTGCTGCTGCTGCTGCTGCTGCTGCTGCTGATGCCATGTGGGGTTCCGGCCAGTGGGCTCCCTACCCGCTGCAAATGAGCAGCTAGAGACAGCAGCAAGCTTGTTGCTGCTGCTTCTCCCGGCACTCGGTGAAGGCCTTCTGGCACCTCCCTTATGCATGCACTGTCTCCTGCTGCTGCTGCTGCTGCTGCTGCTGCTGCTGCTCTTGCTGCCTTGGCGGGTGTTCGGCGTTCCTCGATCCACTGCGCTGCACGAGACAAACACCCGAAAGGCCACAGCTGCTTCCCTTCAGAGCCTTCACCTTCTGCTGTTGCTGTTGCTGCTGCTGTTGCTGCTGCTCCTGTTGTTGCTGCAGCCTTCGGTGAAGCAGCAAGCAACAGGGCACTCTCTGGGGTGTCTATACAGCTCCCCGCGTACGCCAGTCCATCAAGAGCGGTGCTGCAGCTGCTGCTGTGCAGCAGCTGCTGCACCTCCACCCCGACGTGCTGCTGCTGCTGCTGCTGTTGCTCCTGTTGCTGCTGCTGCTGCTGCTGCTGCAGCAAACGGTTCGCTAGAGGGTGCAGGTACTCCACCAGTCGTCCGTACACCCCAGCGCACTCAGCTGCCGGCGCTGCGAGCTGCTGCGGCCTACGAAGCCCCACAAACCGCCAGTACCAAAGCACGCGGCTGCTGCTGCTGCTGCTGCTGCTGCTGCTGCTGCTGCTGTTGCTGCCACTCCCGGTGCATCTGGGGCACTTGTTGAGGGGTGTGGTGCTGGGGCGTCTGTTGCCTTGGCGTTCGTCAATGGCTGCTGAAGGCAGGGGGGGGCTGCTGCTGCTGTTATTGCTGCTGCTGCTGCTGCTGCTCCTCCCCGTACCGTCGCTGCTGCCGCCACTGCTGCTGCTGCTGCCGCTGTTTCTGAATTCGTCAACAAGACGGAAACAGCGCTTTTTGCTTCTTGCCCTGCAGCGTGTGCTGCTTCTGTTTCTGTTGGTGCTGCTGCTGCGGCTGCTGCTGCTGCTGCTGCGTCCCCTGGGCTGGGGTGCTGCTGCAAGTTCCTCTTGGCTGTCGCTGCTGCTGCTGCTGCTGCTGCTGCTGTCCAGGAGGCTTTGATCTCCCTCACAGTCGATCTCGAAGAGCTGCTGCTGCTGCTGCTGCTGAGCCTTCCCGCCTTGTGCTGCTGCTGCTGCTGCTGCTGCTGCAACAGAGACAGACAGGGCGTCGCATGCAACAGCCGGCAGCCACGTGCTGCAGCGCAGCTGCACAAAGAGAGAGGAGGCCCCGTCTCCTTCAATACGCGAAGGAAAACCAAAGGCACTCCGCAAGCCTCCTTGCTGCTGCTGCTGCTGCTGCTGCTGCAGCAGCAGGAGCGGATGTTGCTGTTGCTGCAACAGCTGCTGCGGCGGAGAGAAATGCTGCAGGTGATGGTGCTGCCACTGCTGCTGCTGCTGCTGCTGTGTGGCCGACCCCTCTGCTGTTGCTGCTGCTGTGCCTGCTGCTGCTGCTGCCGCTGGTGCTGCTGCTAGCCGCCAGCGCATGCGCTTGCAGTGCTGCCAATGCTGCTGCGCCTCCACTAATACTGCAGCAAAGAGACGGAGAGACATTCCCTCAACTTGCTGCAGCTGCTGCTGGACAAGCAGCACCCGCTGCATGGGCTGCCGCACCATTGTCTGGAGTTGCAAGGCCTGTTCGCTGCTGCTGCTGCTGCTGCTGCTGCCTGCAGCAGCAGCACCTGCTGCTGCTGCAGCCACGAGGCGCTGGAAATCGAGACAGACGAAATCTTCAATTAGAACGGAGACACCTGAGGAGACAGTTGCTGCAGCAGACGCACACAGCGCATCTGCTGCATCCCACTGCTGCTGCTGCTGCTGCTGCTGCTGCAGTTCCGTCTGCAGCCACTTGAGCTGCGGCTCCTCCCACCGACGAGACAAATGCAGCGACAGCTCCTCCGTCATGCTGCTGCTGCTGCTGCTGCTGCTGCTCCCCCCAACCACTGGGGCCCCATCAACAGCCACGAGCTCGATGCGTGCAGAGACGCTACGCTGCTGCTGCTGCTGCTGCTGCTGCTGCTGCTGCTGCTTCTCCTGCCCCTGCTGCTGCTGCTGCTGCTGCGGCTCATCGGTGTGCAGCCAATAGAGGAGAGACGAGACATGCAAGAGACGCTGCAGCCCCAGCAGGGTGCAAAAGCGTCTCCATGAAGGAAGAGAGACAACTGGGGTGTATGCAGCAGATAAAAACAAACAATCGGGCAGCAGCTCTTTATACAGCTGCAGCAGCATCCCCTCCTGCTGCTGTTCCAGCTCCTGCTGCTGCTGCTGCTGCTGCTGCTTGCTGCGCGTCTCCTCCCCGCAAAGACACCGCAGCAAGGGAGACCCCAACGGCACCCGAGTGCCTTTGTGTGTACAGACAGGTAGTTGGAGTATTTGCTGCTTGATGCTGCTGCTGCTGCTGCTGCTGTTTGTCTCTATTGCTGCTGCTAGGCTGCGGCAGTGGTATACGAGAAAGAAAAGATAATCCACAAGCTGACTCTCTGCTGCTGTCTCTCTAAACCCATCTTGCTGCAGCAGCGGCAGCAACCGCTGCTGCAGCACCTGCTGCGGCTGCATGAAGTCAATGCCCAAGCTGCGGAGACACCGCACCACGCGGGATCGCTGCAGCAGACGATCCCCAAACACCTGCTGCTGCTGCTGCTGCTGATCCTGTTGCTGCTGCTGCTCGTCCTGCGGCTGTTGCTCCACCCCCACCTTCTGCACTTGCTCCTGCTGCTGCTGCTGCTGCTGCTGGGTTTCTGCTGCTGCTGCTGTCACCCAGGGCTCAAAGACCCCGGGGTGTACGTACACCACAAGCGGGCTTCCAGTGGTGCTGCCCCCAGCTTCATCTCCAGTGCAATCTACGCCTGCGGCAGCAGCAGCAGCAGCTGCTGCTGCTGCTTCTGTAGCTGCATCCGTTGCAGCTGCATGCGGAGGAAGACACAGCAGCGCCTTTGTGCTGTCTGCTGCTACGAACTCCCCACAACTGGTAGGTATGAAAGGAATGCTCCTGAGGGCCTTCATTGCTGCCCGCTGCTGCTGCTGCTGCTGCTGCTGCTGTTGCATGCAGACACTCTCAAGCAGCAGCAGCAGCCGACCGATTCCCTGCGGATGCAGTATCTGCTCTAGCTCCTGCTGCTCCTGCTGCTCTCGCTGCTGCTGCTGCTGCTGCTGCAACCTGGCTATACACCGCAGAATATCTACAATATCCCAGCAAGACAAATCCTTCACCCCCAATAAACGAAGTGTAGATGGCTGCACATGCTGCAGAACTCTCGGGTGTACGTACACCCGACCTAAAGCCTGCTGCAGCAACCAGGGAGGGACTGGCCACCCCGCAGGACTGCTGCTGCTGCTGTTGCTGCTGCTGCTGCTGCTGCTGGAAAGAGACACAGGAGCAGCAGCAAAAGGCCCGAAGGCGCCTTCAGCTGCAACACCGCAAGGAAGCACTGCGCGTGGTGGGCAGCACCATATGTAGTCCTGAGCAGCAGCTTGTACAGTCTGCTGCTGCTGCTGCTGCTGCTGTTGTTGCTGCTGCTGCTGCTGCGGCACTCGAAAGGCAGGGTTAAGAGCCATGAGGCAGTCGAGCTGCTTTACAGCAGCAACAGCAGCAGCAGCAGCATCTGCAATCATATCTGCAGATCCGTCTGCTGCAGCAGCATGCAGCAGCAGCGGAGCAAACAGCAGCAGAGACTCCTGCAGCTGCGGCTGAGCATTTTTACAGACAGACAGGGCGCGGCAAACAGCAGCAGGAAGCTGCTGCAGCAGCCACATGTTCCACGTGTCTCCACCCCTTAAGTCTTCTCGCGAAGCTGTTAGAGTAAATGCTGCATGCAATATAAAGGGAAGACCAAAGCCCCTCACAGGCAAAAAGCAATGCAGAGGCCACCCCCTGCTGCTGCTGCTGCTGCTGCTGCTGCTGCTGCTGCTGATGTCTGCTGCTGCTGCTGCTGCTGCTGCTGGAGTGGGTGCAGCAAATCCCTCGGGAGTCAGGGGGAGAGCAATTGCGATGGGCTCTTCATAAGGCCCTGCTGCAGGAGGAGACCCCTCTGGTTGGTGCTGTACAAGCAGCCAGTGCTGCTGCTGCTGCTGCCAGCAGCTACTGTCTCCTCCCCTGCTGCTGCTGCTGCTGGAGCTGCTGCTGCTGCAGCAGCTCCAATAGTCACAGAGCAGCGACGGATTAGAGCCCAACGACCGACGGCAGGATGTCAGCACAATGTGCTGCGCATAACTCGGCAAATCATACACCTGCTGTTGCTGCTGCTGCTGCTGCTGCTGTTGCTGCTGCTGCTGCTGCTGGAAGAGAGCAGTATCGATGGAGTTCAGCGTGTGCTTCAGCAGCAAGAAGCAGCTTTTGTTTTGCTGGCAGCGCAGAGACACCCTGCGTATCTGCCGCAAGAAAAGGAGACAGTGAGGCTCAATATAAGACAGACGCTGCAGCAAACTACTGTCTCCTTGCTGCAGCAAACTGCTGTCTCCTTGCTGCACCCACTTCGCCTTCAGCTCAGGGCGCACCGGTAGCCATATGATAGTACGCCAGATGCGCATAGCAGCAGCAGCAGTTGCTGTTGCTGTTGCTGCTGCTGCTGCTGCTGATGTTGCTGCTGCTGCTGTTTGCTCTGAAGTGGAAACCAATAAGGAGCAGCAGCATCCGCTGCCACCACCACCACTACTGCTGCTGCTGCTGCTGCTGCTGCTGCTGCTGCTGCTGCTGCAGCAGTTTTGAAGTAAGGGTAGAGGGTGTTGTGCTGCGAGTAGGGAGCCTCTGATGGCTTCAATCGGAATAAATCTGCTGCAGTCTCTTGAAGGCAGCAAATGCGGCAGCACAAAACCCAAGCCGCTGCTGTCATATGCTAAAAATTTAACTGCAACCCCACATGAAAAGATGTGCGGCTCATCAGACATATTAAACACAGATTTAAAGCCTACCCCGAAACGCCCTATGCGGCGCACCTTCTTCTGCTGCTGCTGCTGATGCTGCTGATGCTGCTGATGCTGCTGATGCTGCTGATGCTGCTGATGCTGCTGATGCTGCTGTTGCTGCTGCTGCAGCAGAGGGTCTTTAGTGCTGCGCGCTACATCACATAGGGCTTTGAGGTCTGCTGGTGTAAACCCTCTCTCATTGTTAAAGACAGCAATACCCTGCTGCAGCAGCTCAAAGTGCAAGGAGGGGAGAGAGAGAGCAGCGATACGCAGCATTAGCTGCTGCTGCTGCTGCTGCTGCTGCTGCAGCGCAGCAGGAGGTAAAGGTAGAGGCAGCAAATACACATTATCATCCGCATTCTGCAGCAGCTCCAGCTGCAAATGCCCCTCAGACGAATATAGATCAGCAGCTAAACGCTGCACAGCACGGGTGAGCCGCTCTCGCTGCCGCTGCAGCACAGCAGCAACAAGCGTCTCCTTTTCGGTTGCTGCTCCTGCTGCTGCTCCTGCTGCAGCAGGGCCTGTAGCAGCAGCTGCTGCTGCTTCTGATGCTGATGATGACGCTGCTGATCCTGAAGCAGCTTTGCTGCTGTCAATATCTACTCCAAACTCTTCTCGCCGCAGCCGCAGCACAAACTCGTCAGCGCCACCCTTACCCCACATGTCTTCAGGTGTCTCCTCAGCAGCAGCAGCAGCAGCAGCAGAAGCAGCAGCAGAACCAGCTGCTGCTTCTGCTGCGGGAGCTGCTTCCTCTGCTGCATTTGCTGCTATAAGAGCTGCTGATGCTGCACCAACTGCAGCGGCAGCTGCTGTTGCTGCAGGGGCTGCTGCTGCAGCAGGAGCAGCAGGAGCTGCTGCAGCAGGAGCTGCTGCTGCAGCAGTAGCGCCTCCTACGTAGCGGGGTAAATGGTGGGTTAAAGTCCTGGTGCCTGTAGAGGGCAGCAGCAAAACATCTCCGTCTCCAAAGTCTATCCCTTGGATGGTTGCTGCTGCTGCTGCTGCTGCCGGTGCTGCTGCTGCTGCTGCCGGTGCTGCTGCTGTTGCTGCTGCTGCTGTTGCTGCAAGTAGCTGCGGATTGCCTTTTGTATAGAGGCTGGTGTATGACGGTTCCAGCTGCTGCTGCTGCTGATGCACTGGCGCTGCTGCTGCGGCTGCCACAGGAGAGCTGCAAGTGTTGCAACAGCAGCAGCAGCAGACTTTTTGCTGATTGCTTCAAGCAGCTGCTGCAGCGCCGACTCCGTTACCTTGGGGAGGCGTACGATGCTGCCCTCCTCTAAGCATACGAAGACCCCGCGCTCAAACAAACTGCTGCTGCTGCTGCTGCTGCTGCTGCTGCTGCTGCTGCTGGTTGAGGTAAAGGGAGAGCTGCCGTGGCGGCCAAGGAAGGCCTCTAAGCCTCCTAGAGATGATTCATATACATCACACCAACTGCAGTATGTGTGCAGGTCTACGAGAGGAGGTGCTGC
>NW_013549599.1:39130-54130 GCF_000499425.1 Eimeria acervulina | reverse complement strand
CAGAAGATTTGAGGGTTGTTATATTAGTGTTGTTGAGCGAGCTGTATGTATCGATTGAAGTGTATGGGCGACTCTGTTGAAAGAAAGAAGAAAGAAAATAAATAATAGGCATTTTAATTTATATTTTTAAATATATAATAATGCATTAAACGAGCAGATGCAGTATTGTGATGATACTGAAAAAAAAAACAGAAAAAACGCAGCAGCTGCTGCTGCAGCAACGGCAGCAGCAACAGCAGCAGCAACACCAGCAGCAGCAGCAGCAGCAGCAGCAGAAGCGATGCTGTTGGAGCAGCGAAAATGATTTAATTTTTAAGGTTTTTAAAGTTAAAAATAATACAACAGAAATAATTTAACTAAAATAATTAAACTTAAAAGAAAGAAATAGTGCACAAAAAAGAATATGAAGACAAGTGAAGGGCGGAGCAATCGATTGAACCGAAGTAAATAAACAAATAAATAAATAAATAATAAATAAATTAATTAATTAATTAATTAATTAATTAATTATAAATAAATAAATAAACAGGTAAATAAATAAAATGCTTGTTCTTTTATTTTTATTTTTATTATATTTTCATTTGTATGAATATTCGCTGGGGTTTTCTTTAGCTGTTTTTGTCTGTCATAATATTTAATAATATTTTTTATATTATTATTATTATAAATATTATTGTTATTATACTTATCAGTGCTATTATCATTATTTGTCGTAGATAAACAAAATAAACAAAACAAATAAAACAAACAAACGTAACAAAATAAAAAAAAAATTAATAATAATAAACATATAATAAAATCAGCAAAGGCGACAAAAAAGCAAAAGAAAGAAAAAAGAAAATGACGAAAAAACTGCGGAGACAGCTCAACCCTAGAACAGAGACAATACACCCAAATAACAATTCGTCTATTTCATATAAATTAATATATAAAATATATTTTATATGTAATATTATAAACCTATATACTCCATTGTAGAGCAACAGCAGCAGCTGTTGCTGCTGCAGCAGCAGCAGTAGCAGTAGCAGTAGCAGTAGCAACAGCAGCAGTAGCAGCAGCAGCAGCAGCAGCAGCAGCAGCAGCAGCAACTGCTGCTGCTGCTGCTGCTGCTGCTGCTGTTGCAGGCACCCTTCTAGAAGTATAGATAAAGTATTAAAAGTAGTAACAGCGTAAAGCACTTCATAAAAAATAAAAAATTATAGATGTATATACACCTAAATAAAGCCTCCTCTGTGGCTGTTTTAATTACACATCTTTCTTGTTTGTTTCTGCTATGGAAGAGGATACGCCCTAAACCCTAAACCCTAAACCCTAAACCCTAAACCCTAAACCCTAAATACTGAGGCCCGCAAACAATGCAGATCTGTTTCTGTCTCGCTGAGCAGAGACAGAAAGGTTGTTGTTTCTCTATGAACAATCTTCTTAATGCTTATTCACTTACACTCATAAGTAAATAAGTAAATAAATAACAAAGAATAAATAAATAAATAAATAAATAAATAAATAAATAAATAAATAAATAACCCCTGTTTGAGGTCAATAACAAAACCGAAGAGATGCTGCAGAGGGCCCAGCTAAAGCTGCAGCATTTCTTCTTCTGAATTAGGGTTTAGGGTTTAGGGTTTAGGGTTTAGGGTTAGGGGCTTCAGGTTGCGGCTACAAACCCTAAGCAATAATCTTCCGGTGGAGGTTTAGGGTTTAGGGTTTGTGCCTCTTATTTCTTATTTCTTCTTTAGGGTTTAGGGTTTAGGGTTTAGGGTTTATATTACAGGTTGATTGCCTCTATACTACCTCCCATATAATATCTAACATCTTATTTAGGGTTTAGGGTTTAGGGTTTATATTACGAATATATTATATCATATATCATATATCATATATATACAATATAAAGTAAATAATATACCGTAACATAATGAAGGTTAATTTATTAGGGTTTAGGGTTTAGGGTTTAGGGTTTGTGGTTTGTAAGATAATTAGGTATTAAGGGTAATCGAATCCGAGTGTATCGAAGGGTAATTTAGGCGAATTAGGGTTTCTTTTTGTTAGTATTTCAACGCCGGTGTCTGTACAGCAGAGTGTATGCTCAAACTGAGCAGAAAGACTACCGTCGGCAGTTACCGCTGTCCAGCCGTCCGGCCAGAGTGTATCTGCAGCTCTTCCTAGACAAAGCATCGGCTCGATTGTAAAGACATGCCCTGGCTTCATAACACCTACCTGCAGATATTTAAACATATATATACATATAAATAAATATATATATATATATATATATATATGCTTTAAATCAATTAGTTAACTGCATATCTTACATATATTATATGCTGCAGATGGTGCAGAAACAACAGCAGATTATTATGACAGATGCAGCAGCAGCTGCTGCTGCTGCAGCTGCTGCAGCAGCAGCAGGTGCACATTGAAAGAGATGCAGCAACAGTAAATACACATGCAACAACAGCAGCAAATAGAGAAGCAACATGTGAAGATCAGAATGCAGGAAATAAAACAACAGCAGCAGCAACAGCAGCAGCAGCAACAGCAGCAGCAACAGAATAAACAGCCCCCTCTCTATTGTAAATTTATGCAGATAAAAGTGAAGACAGAGCAGCAGCAAACAAAGCAGATAACCAACTATAACTTTTAATTTAATCTACAAGACAAACACGCGAAGAATAGACAGAAATGTACAGCTGCTGCTGCTGCAAATGCTGCTGCAGCTGCTGCAGCTGCAGCTGCTTCTGCTGCTGCTTTGCTGCTGCTGCTTTGCTGCTGCTTACTGCTTTATTGTTGCGGTAGTGAGGAATGCTGGGAGAAGTATGAAAAAGTTCGCCGATGCCATGGCCGCAGTATGAACGAACAACAGATAAGCTGCACATACACCCCACGCACCTCAACATACACCCTAGATAGCTCAGCATACACCCTAAATAACTCAGCATACAGCTTAAATAGCTCAGCATACACCCTCAATAGCTCAGCATACACCCTAAATAGCTCAACATACGCCTTAAATAGATCAGCATACACCTTAAATAACTCAACATACACCTTAAATAACTCGGCATTCACCTTAAATAGCTCAGCATACACCCCAAATAGCTGCGCATACACACTGTTCGGCTAATAGGTTTCTTTAGAGAGGAGCTTGTTTATAAGAGAAGGGTTTATAAGTGCTGGCGTCTGAATGTAGAGTTAATAAATGCGATAATAATTAGTAATACCCTTCGTTGAAAAGCAGACAAAATGCATGCAGACACTCACCCATACTTATCTGCAAACGAAGAAACGACGCGGCCGATCTCTCGATACATCATTCCTGGCTTACACTGCAGCAGCAACAGCAACAGCAGCAGCAGCAGCAGCAGCAGCAGCAGCAGCAATAGCAGCAATAGCAGCAATAGCAGCAACAAAAGGTAAGGCAGCAGATACACCAGCAGCAGCAGCAGCAGCTTATTGTATTCCACACCTAACAACACCTCATTAGCAGCTGCAGTAAATGAAGCAGATAATGCAGCAGAACCAACAGCAGCAACAGATAAAGCAGCAGCAGCAGCAAAATAAGCAGTAGCAGCCCTAAGAGACGCAGCAACAGCAACAGCAACACCAACACCAACACCAACAACAGCAGCAACAGCAGCAACAGCAGCAACAGCAGCAGCATCAGCAACATATCAAGCAGCAGCAAGAGACAAAGCAGCAGCAACAGATCAAGCAGCAGCAACAGCAGCAGCAGCAGCAGAGTGTATGTACAGCTTTGATAGCTTCCATAAGACAAACGTAAGAGCCCTGTAGAAGCCGATGCTGATCTGCGTTGGGTGTACCGCAGCAAAATGTCTCATTAAGGTCTGCATGCATGCCTTTATAATAAACAGTAATATCTACATTTACGATGTCTCCTTCTTCGAGAGGCCTGAGGTTTAATAACGCATACACTCAAACATCTCTTGCTGCACATACCTCACTACCACCAGCAGCAGCAGCTGCTGCTGCTGCAGCAGCTGCAGCAGATAATGTGCGACAGCAGATAAAGCAGCAGCAGCAGCAACAACACATAATTCAGCAGCAGCTCTCTGTCTGTCTTCTACATGCATTATCGGCAACTCTTTAAAAAACTGCTCCTAAGTTTACATTTAAATCAGGGTTTAGTGTTTAGGGTTTAGGGTTTGGGGTTTACGGTTTAGTGTTAGGGTTTAGTGTTTACTGTCTAGGGTTTACGGTTTAGGGTTTAGAGTTAACGACTTACGGTTTACTGTAAGGGTGTAGGGTTTAGTGCAAGGATTTAGGATTTAGTACTTAGTGCTTAGGGTTTAGGGTTTAGGATTTAGTACTTAGTGCTTAGGGTTTAGGGTTTAGGGTTTAGGGTTTAGGGTTTAGGGTTTAGGGTTTAGGGTTTGTGGTTTGTTACCTGAGGTCGGGTATGCCGTGGCAGATGGTTTCGTTGACGCTGATGCAGCAGGACTTAGGAAAGTGTTGATAATTTAGAGGCGAAGGATAGGCGGAGCTTTGAACAATAAATGAGTGCACAGCTTTGTCGATTTGATCAGCTGTAACTCCGACCCGAATCATTTTGTTTGCTAAGTCCAGAGCTGCACGACCTAAAGCACTTGCTCCCCGCAGACGCTTATACAAACAAAGAAAACAAATGCACAAATATAAATATATAAATTTATTTATTTATTTATTTATTTATTTATTTATTTATTTGTGTATTTGTAGATGTGTGGATATGTATATATACTGTTATACTTATAAATATGTGTTTATATGCTTATGTATACTCAATATATATATAATTATATATATAATTATATATATTGAATATAATTATATATAAATATATAACATAAAATTACATATAATATACAACATATAATTATACATATAATACATAATATAAAATAATATATATAATATATAAAATATGTATAATATAGATATAATATATGAAAACCACATTATATAATATAGATAATAAATATTATATAACATATAAAATAGATAATATATATAAAACATATAAAACATGAGATATTTATATATATAATAATAATATTATTAATATTATATATACCTCTATCTCTTCTTGAGTGTGAACTTTAATAGCATTATGACGCAAACTTTGCTCAGATATCGGCACACCGCTTTCGGCGTAATCGGGAGCAGGTATTGTCGGAGGGACAGACACTTGTGGGGTGATCGGCCAAGGGCGTAAAGAGCCCGAAAATCTATACCCTACGAAGCGGCTGTGCATGCGCATGCATTCGGGTGTATACGCACCTCATCCACTCATATTTCAATCCTTTATTTTACTATTTTTGTTTTTTTTATTTTTATTTTTATTTTTGTTTTGTTTTGTTTTGTTTATTTAAATTCAGTTTAATTTAATTTATTTTATTTTATTTTTCTTTGTTTTATTTTACTTTCTTTAGTATAATTCGATTTAATATTAATATTAATGTTAATTTAATATTAATTTAATCTAAGACTAATTTAATATTAATTTAATATTAATTTAATATTAATTTAATATAATTATTTAATATGAAATTAATTTAAATTAATTATTATATTTACCTCAAGTGCGGGTCGTTGATCCAAGCGTCGGTGTTATGCGGATTATAATTAGAGGCATCGATAGGGTGTACAGACAGCTGTTTTTTTTGTTTTTGTTTGTTAATAGATTGGATGACATCATGAATAACTTTATGTTTCTTCCACGACTGACGAAAGCACTCTTGAGAACAGAAGGTGTTCGGGTGTATGTTCAGCTCTACACAACGGGGGCAACTAAGAAAACGATTGTTTGAATTTGCTTCCGATACACCACACCCCTGGCATTCTGCTGCTGCTGCTGCTGCTGCTGCTGCTGCTCCTGTTCCTCCTGCTGCTCCTGCTGCTGCTGTTTCTGCTGGTGCCGCTGATGTTCCTGCTGAGCCTGTAGCAGCAGCAGCAGCAGATGTTGCTGCTGCGTCTGTTGCTGCTTCTTCTGCATTGGTGTTTGCCGACATGTTAGAGAGAAGAAGAGGTACAGAGAGAGAGAGAGAGATAAGAAAAGAGAGAAAGGAGAAACAGAGTAATAACAGATCCCGTTGTTTACTGCGAAGCACAAACCCTAAACCCTAAACCCTAAACCCTAAACCCTAAACCACCGGTTCAGGGGGGAGAACAAACACTATATTAAAGAGAAAACGGCAAATAGAGGCTGATAAATACTTTAAAAGACTAATAAATAAACATATAATGCTTAGAATAAAGAAGAAACAAAAGCAAAGAAATAAAAGAGATATAATATATGAAGTAATTGTTTTGGGGCTGTCTTCAGGAGGCCCCTATGGAAATCTACCGTTGAAATATTAATAAAATAATTAAATAATTATATTTAATTTCATCTTTTTATATTTAAATGCGTTTTTTATTTGTTTTAACTTAAACTCCTCTACTTATGAAATGAGCTGCGCATACACCTGAGCTGTGCCCCACATATTGAATTTGTTTGTTTGTGTATTTTGACGATACTATAATAATTAATTTGTTTTATTTCTTTTTTATTTTGTTAATTATTATTTATTTATTTATTTTACTTTTAATTTAAAAAAGAAATACAAGATTTACTGCACATCTCTTTTTTTCTTTTGCTGCTCTCTCTCTCTCTCCTTTTACCTTCTATTATTCTTTGTTAATCTCTGCTCTTCTTCTTTACTTCTGTTGCTTCATTTAAGGCCTCCTCCAACATAAACCCTAAACCCTAAACCCTAAACCCTAAACCCTAAACCCTAAGCAAGAACAGTTTTATAAACCCTGAAAAAGAAAATAAGCGAAGCAAAATGACGATGGCTACGACACAAAAACATCGCAGCTCAAACTTTCAGAGTGAAAATATAAATTTATCAAAACAGATGAAAAGAAAAGAAGAAAACAGCAGAAGCAGCAGCAGCAGCAGCAAACAGCAGCACCTCAACACCGATGATGATGAGCAATATGCAGAAGAAACAGAGCAGCAGCAGCAGCAGCAAGAGAAGAAAAAGAAGAAGAAGTACAAGCAGCAGGAGCAGCAGGAGCAGCAGGAACAGGAGGAGGACGAGCAGCAGCAGCAGCAGCTGGAGAAGAAGAAAAAGAAGCAGCAGCAGCAGCAGCAGCAGCAGCAGCAGCAGCAAGATGATCCCGCTGCTTGTGGAGCCTTTGATTTGTTTCCGATTTCCTCTTTAACAAAAAATTTGCTGCAGCAAAATAATATTAGGCGTCTTCTACCTTCGCAGTTTCTTACGTTCAAACAAGTCTATGAAGGTATGCGTCTATACACTCCAACTGCAGCAGCAAATGCAGCAGCAAATGCAGCAGCAGCTGCTGCTCTTACTGGTGATACGGGTGCTGCTGCACCAGCTACTGCTGCAGCTGCTGCTCTTACTGGTACTGCTGCAGCAGCTGCAACTGCTGATGCAACAGATAAAGCAGCAGCTGCGGCAGCAGCAGCAGCAGCAGCAGCAGCAGCAGAAAGGCATATGAAGCAGCTCGTTGCAGCTGCTGCTGATTGAGTGTTAGTGGTAGCACATATATTTCTTTGTGTTTTAAAATACGTTTTCTTGCCCTGTCTATATTTGTTTTATATTTGTTTGTTTGTTTTATATTTCTTTATGTTGTTTATTTTATTTTGTTTATTTTTATTTTGTTATTTTTAATAATATTTTTTCTTTAATATTTTTCTGCATTTCTTTGCGGTGTATGTTCACCTTTTTCACATTGATGAATATTTATATTTCAAATTAGCTAATAAATACAGGAAATATATTTAAATAAAATAATTAAATATAATAATAATTTAATTAATTAATTAATTAAATTAATTTTAATTAATTTAATTATTTTATTTGTTTTCTCGTAGGAAGAGATATTGTATGCAGAGCGAAGACGGGGACGGGTAAGACTTTAGCATTTTGTTTGCCTTTAATAGAAAAATATTTTTGTAATAAATATTTTAATGAAGATAATTTAAATAAAAGAAAAGAAGAAGAAAAAAACAAACAAAACATCGCAACTAGACCTCAATATACACCTCGCGGAAAGCTGAAAGGCACGCCTGAGTTAAAAGTAAGCTGCAGCAATCTTTAATATTAAAAATAAATATAAAATATTTAAATAAATATAATTATTAATTCATTTTAAACAATTATTTCTTTTATTCACGAGAAATTTTACTTCATGCTGCAACACCTCCGTATACACCCTAATTTGCTGCTGTTATTTTTTTATTTGATTTTATTTTTTGTGTTTTCATCTTTTCGCGAGTCTTCTCTTTTTATTGTGTTGCCTTTCTACTGTCTTATTTGTTTATTTATTTTTATATAATGTATATATATATGTATATTTATTTATTTATTTTTTATTGTTCTGCTCTTGTTTTCTCTTTGTCTTTTCTGTTTCTTGTTTGTTGTTGTTTGCAATTCATGTTGAGTTAATTAATGAGTTTATTAGTTCATTTATTTAAATCAAAATAAATAAATAAATAAATAAATAAATAAATAAATAAATAAATAGGCAGAGAGATGAATACGTAGACTACTACAAAATACATATTCCAGAGCAATGAAATGCATGCAAAGATAAATAATTATCTGTTTTAAATTTTGTTTGTTTGTTTGTTTGTTTGTTTGTTTGTTTGTTTGTTTGTTTTGTTTAGCTATTGGTTGTGCTTCCTACAAGAGAATTAGCACAGCAAGTTTATAATGAATTTGAGCGATATGCAGGCTGCCGATACACCGCAGTATGTATATATGGTGGGTCTCCTGAGATTACGCAGTTAAAACAATTAGAAAAAGAAGTTCATATTCTAGTAGGTACACCAGGAAGAATAATTGATTTTGTTAATAGAGGTGCAGTGACACTCCGAGGTGTACAGGCAGTTGTCTTTGATGAAGCAGATAAACTCTTAGAAATGGGTTTTAGAGAAGACATGCAGAATCTTCTCACTACTATACATGAACAAAAAAACAAAGCAGCAGATGCAGCAGCAGCAGACACAGCAGCAGCAGGTGCTGCAGCTGCTGCTGCTGCTGCTGCTGCTGCTGCTGAGGGCAGCAGCAGCAAAGAGAAAAAGAAGTTTCAGCTGCTGCTGTTTACGGCGACCTTCCCTAAGTGGGCTCGAGCAATAGCAGAAGAATTCATGAATAAGGATAGAGCATTTATAGACGTGACAGCATATCAGCAGCAGCAGGCAGAGCGGGAAGCAGCAGCAGCAGCAGCTGGAGGAGGAGAAGCAGCAGAAGCAGCAGCAGCAGCTGCAAGTACACCCGGAGGCACAGGCAGTGGGGCTGGCCTAATTCAGCATTTAGCAGTGCAGTGTCACTGGAGAGACAGAGTAAATGCATTACCGCTGCTTTTATCTCTCTACTGTTGCCCTGAAGCAGCAGCAGCAGCAGCAGCAGCACCAACAGCAGCAGCACCAACAGCAGCAGCAGCAGCAGCAGCAGCAGCAGAGGAAAAGGCTCTATGCGTAATATTTTGTGAAACAAAACAAGAAGTAAATGAGGTCGCCCTTGATTCACCCATCAGCAGCATTTGCTGCTGCATGCACGGAGACTTACCGCAGCAGCAGAGAGACACAATACTTTCATCGTTTAAGAGAGGGGCATTCTTAGCATTAGCAGCAACAGATGTTGCAGCAAGAGGGCTTGATATAAAGGATATTAGATTAGTTATTCAGCTGTCGCCTCCTAGAGATACAGAAACATATATACATCGCTCAGGACGCACAGGAAGAGCAGGAAGAAGAGGGCTGTCTGTGTTATTTTATAATAAGAATGATGCTGATTTTCTTGTTAATATTGAGCAAACAGGACATTTCAAGTTCACAAGAATTGCCTTTCCTTCGGTTAGAGATCTGCAGAAGCAAAGGCTGCAGCAGCTAACCAAGCAGCTGTTCCCTGCTGCAGACTTTGCTGCTGCTGCTGCTGCTGCTGCTGCTAAAACAGAGGCTGCTGCTGCAGCAGGAAAAACAGAAGATCAAATCTTGCTGCAGCAGGTTACAAAGAAAGTGCTGCAAGTTGAAAAAGCAGAAGATGCTGTCTTGAAGCTCCTCAGCTGTTTAACAAGAGATAAGCAATCAGCAGCAGCAGGAGCAGCAGCGGCAGCAGCAGCAGCAGGTTCAGGTGTATCTCCAGCTCCTGTGTCTTCTCTATCGGGGCGTAGTGGTTTTATTTCTTACTCTATTTTATTTTCGCCTCCTCCTTCACCCCCTCTGAAGGGATCATGCTCATATGTTTGGCGAGCACTTAAAAACAGATTCGGGCAGCAAACTGCTGCTGCTGCTGCTGCTGGTCGTAGGGGCGCAGCAGCAGCAGCAGGAGCAGCAGCAGCAGGAGATGGCGATGTGCTGGAGAGGATTGAACAGATGGTTTTAACAGAGAAAGGAGATGGTGCTGTCTTTGATGTGCCTGTCGAAGTGCATGCAGCGTTTGAAAAGCAGATTATCCTTCCGCTGAAAGCAGCAGCAGCAGCAGCAGCAGCAGCAGCAGCAGCAAATGGAGAGAGAAGAAAAGGGTTTACAATTCAGCCTGTCACTCAGCTGCCACCGCTGCAGGATGCGCTCTATCTAGCCAGACAGCAGCAGCAGCAGCAGCAGCAGCAGCAGCAGCAGCAAAGAAAGAGAGAAGGGGTTTCTTCTGCTGCATCGCGGCTGAACCCTAATCATGTATCAAACCGAAGAGGAGACAGAAAAGAGATAAATAGAAGAGGCAGAGGAGGTGCTGCTGCTGCTGCAGCAGGTGCAGCAGGTGCAGCAGGAAGAAGCCCTTCGCTGCGATTAAATAATAATAATAATGCGTGGAGCAGCAAACGAGACAGAGAAGAAGAGAGAAGAAGAGACAGCAGAGGAGACAGAGGGATGCGAGGAGGCAAACAGCAGTTTAAACGCCAGCGCATTGCATAGAGATGACAGACAGTTAAAAGATTAAAAGAGACAGATAAATAAATAAATTAAAAGAAACAAATAAATATTAATAACAAGATTAAAAGATATTGAAGGAAAGGAGACACACAGAGAGACAGACAAAGAGAGATAGCTTTAAAAAGTAATTTAGAAATATATAAAAAGATAAATACAAAGATATAGAGGCAAGCAGACAAAGATATAGAAGGAGACAGATAAATAAGAGCTGAAAGGAGACAGATAAAGATGTGAATTCAGACAGATGAAGAAAAACATTATGATTGCCGACTAATAAATATTTACACTTAACATCTTCTTTTGCTGTATCCTGTCTCTTCTTAACCCTTCTGAGGAGACAGGTTTTTTTATTATTATATTATCTTTCGGCGTAAACTTCTTTTTACTGTCTTTATGTACATATATATATATATTATAATATATAATATATATATATATCATCTCCTCTCATTTGCTTCGTGCTGAACACAGACATTTGAAGTCTTTTATATTTACTCTGCTGCTGCTGCTGCTTTTATTGCTGCTGCTGCTTCTGCTGCTGCTGCTGTAAGCGGCCCTACACGGCGAGACAGAGGTGAAGCCAGAGCATAAGCCTTCCACTGCTGCTGCTGTTGCTCTGTTGCTGCTCCGGCTGCTACTGCTGCTGTTGCTGCTGCTGCTGCTATTTCTGGTCTGTCTGATGAGCTCAATTAGACTAACTACGAGAATTTACTTTTGCTCCTTTTCTGTGCATTATCGAAAAGAGAAATGCCTCAGTGCTGTACAAACGCAAAGACACGATAAAAAGAAAAAAAAAGTTTCAACAAAGATTTGCTGCCTTGCCCTGCACACATGCATGCATGCATGCATGCATGCATGTGTGCAGCCCCACTTAAACGCATGCATATATTTTCAAGGAGGGCTTGGGGCTTCCCAGAGCCACCTCAAATTTCTTTGTTTTTCTCCTTTACCTTCTATAATAACAACCTGGTTGGGTAAGAAGATGAATTGTTTGAGAGTGAAATAGACATAATGAATTGTTTAAGAATGAAAAAGGAGTAATGAATTATTTAAGTGTAAGATAGAAATGCCTAAGAAATATTTTGCTGAGTATTACTTATTATATAACCAACGGTGCACACAGACACAAACAAAGTCTGCTCTATAATATATAATAATCTACGAAATATATCTAAGATAAAATTATTATTATTAAAGGTTTTAATCGTAAAAGCAATTCAAAAAATACTTTTTTGAATTATTTTTTTAAAAATATTTTTCTCCTTCCGTTGTACTGACCAGGCTAGAGGAGTGTGCGTGGGGGGTCTGTGGGCAAACGTATGCATATTTGAGGCCTGGAAAGCGGCGAAAAAGCGTAAATAATAAATTAAAATGAAAATAAACAAGATAAAATAATATATTGCAAAAAACATAGTTAATTAAAGCAAGAATAGAGAGAGAAGAACAGAGCCGCACCGGTGGTCGGCTGCAACCGCTGAGGTGTCTGCACAGCTGACGGCAGCACTGGCTGCGGCAGCCCCGCATACTTTTATTGAAGAGAAGTTGTAAAATTTATGTTTTTTGTCTTTTAATTTTAAATATAATTGCAAAACTAAGGATAAAAAGAAGAAATTCAAAGCTGAGACGCCTATTTTTATCAGAGTTTCCCCCTGCCTTCTACTCAAACCAGACCGTGGGTAGCAGACAGCGGTTAAGTTTTTTCTTCTTTTATTTCCTTTTTTTCTTCTAATTTGCAGATTTATTGTATTGTTATTGAGTTGTTTTGCTTGTTTTCAACATGAAGATACAAGTAGAAGCCACGGACCTCCGAGATGATAAGCAATACACCGCAATCGTCGAGGCCTGGGAAACCTTAGACACCGTTCGGGCTATTGTAAGCATGTGAAGGGAATTGATTTATTTTATTTTATTATTAATTAATTAATTATTTAGTTATTTAATTCTCTGCCTTAGTTCAAATAAATAACACCGTATTCGAATGCTTCTTATCGACGTTTACACGTGTCCATTGTGAGGGATAGGGTTTAGGGTTTAGGGTTTAGGGTTTAGGGTTTATTGGAATATTTGTTATTTATTTGAGGTTATATTTTAAACGTTGAGGTTTATAAGTTTTTTGAGTATTTGTTTAAGGCCTTCGTTTCTCGTTTGCTTCGGGCAGTATATTCTTCTTTTATTTTTCTTGTATACTTGTTTATTATTCTTTATCTTCATTTAATTATTTTCTTTGTCTTCTTCTCTTCCTATTCCTGTTTTACTTATCCTTATCTTTATTATTATTTGATTTAAACCATAACCTTAACACATATTTTTTTTGTTCTTTCTTCTTCTTATGCCTTATTATTATTTTTTATTATTATAATTATAGTATTATTATTATTATATTATTATTATTTTTTCTTCAGCTAGCTGAGAAGATTCCTAATGCCCCGCCTAAACATCAATTTTTTTATGTTCGCGAGGAGTTTGTAAATTCGTCGATACCCGCAGACCAACTGCGAAAAAAATCAAGAGCAGCAGGCATGTTAGACGATGTAGGTAAGAAAATAATATTTATTTATTTATTTATTTGTTTGTTTATTTGTTTATTTGTTTGTTTGTTTGTTTGTTTATTTGTTTATTTGTTTGTTCATTTATCTGTTTGTTTGTGGGTAAGAAAAGAATATTTTATTTATTTATCTATTTATCTGTTTGTTTGTTTATTTGCTTGTTCATTTATCTGTTTGTTTATTTGTTTGTTTATTTATTTATTTATTTATTTATTTATTTACTTACTCATTTACCTGTTTATTTGTTTATTTATTTGTTCGTTTGTTTGTTTGTTTATTTGTTTATTTGTTTATTTATTTGCTTTATTTTATCTATTTATTTGGTTGGTTATTTGTTTATTTATTTATTTTTACACTGGCTTTAGGGTTTAAGGATTAGGGTTTAGGGTTTAGGGTTTAGGGTTTATGATGCAGAAGAAAAAGAAGGAGAGCCTAAGCTCGCTCGCTGTTTTGTTTATGTTAATCCAACGCCTTTAGATTTCAGCGATATGTTGAATGATGGTGAGGCAATATAATTAAATTAATTTTATTAATTTTATCTTTCTTCTATCTTTCTTTATTTCTTTTTGAATAGACTTAGTTCTTTTGACCCCTCCTTTCATCTTTATTTTTTTTCTTCTCTAGAATAATTAAATTTAATTCATTTTATTTGTCTATTTGCTTCTGTTTTTATTTTTTAAGTTGTTTTATCTCTCTTTTCATGCTTTTTATTATCTTTATTTCTCTTTCGGATGAATGAGTTTAATTTAATTTATCCTTTTGGTTCTCTGAGTTTAATTTATTTTATTTGTTTCTGTCTTTCTTTTTATTTATATTTAGAAGTAATGAGTTTAACTCGTTTGATTTTTATTCTTTTAATTTAATTCTTCTTTCGATTTTTATTTGTTTGTGCATATCATAGAAGTCGCAAATTTTCAGAGCAAATGCAGCGACAGCAACGTCAGCATTTTTTGATGTTTATTTCGGATGTTTGTTTATATTATTTGTATAAAGATAATATAATTGAAGAAAGATTAATAATTATTTACTCTAAAAGACAATAAAGGAGATTACCCTGTTTGTGTCTGCATGTTTGTTGTTTGTTTGCTGCTTTACTTTGTGCTGCACATCAACTTAAATGAAGATTTAATCAAAAAACTCAGAGGCAAAGCCGAAGGAGAAATTAAACAAATTGTCTTCCGCATTAAACTCGAAGGTGCAGAAAACAGACTCTGCATTGCTGTTGACTCCTCTTCTATTACAGTAAGCATAAATAATAATAATATATAATATATATTATATATAATATATATAATATATATATTTTAGTATATATGTAATATCATATATATTAATATATGCATATATTATGTATATGTATATATTTATCTATTTGTTCATATATTTATATATACCCAAGATGAAGCTTGAGTAATTGAGAGAGGAAGGAAGGTAAAGGTTTAGTGTGAATTGTATACATGTATGTACAGCTGATTTCGTTTGAAGTGCATGCATGTACACCTCAGGTAGATCAAT
>NW_013549599.1:11634-34030 GCF_000499425.1 Eimeria acervulina | reverse complement strand
CTGCATACTCCCAGGACACACGATGTGCATATATATATATATATATATATATATATATATATGTAGACGCATTTAGGGTTTGCGCGATTTGTACATGCTTGAATAAGACGTGTGGGTGTAGGATGTGTTTAGGGTTTAGGGTTTAGGGTTTGTGCTTGCCTGTAGTCTTGTAGAATAGGCTGTAAGACCTGGCCGACAAGTTCTTTAACAGTTTCTTTTTTAGCAGGTGCATGTGTATCTTTGAGTGCTTCATCAGCATACACTTCAAATAAATGAAGAGTTTCTCTCTTATAAATAAATAGACTTCTTAAGTCTGCATGCTTTATTCTATTAGGACCCTCTCTCTGAACTTCCCAGACAATCTTCTGTCCGTACAGTCCGTACACTTCCATCATCTCAGTGTATAATTGAAGTAATTGAGGGGTGAATGCAGAACCAGTTGACCTGCATAACAATATTAATTAATTAATTAATTAATTAATTAATTAATTAATTAATTGTTTATTTAGTTGTTTAATTAATTAATTTATTTATTTATTTATTTAGTTGTTCATGAAGACGGTGAAAAAAGAAGAAAAAGATAAATGAGATTAAAAGGATAGATAAAATGAAAGGGTTAAATAAAAGAATAAGCAAGATAAATAAGGTAAATAAGATAAATAAGATAAATCAGATAAATAAGATAAATAGGATAAATAAGATAAAAGATTAAAAATGTAAATAAGATAAATAAGGTAAATAAGACGAGTAAGATAAAAAGAAAAGGATTAAAAGGATCAAAGAAAAGATAAATAAGATAAATAAGACAAAAAGACAGGAAAAAATAAAAAGGATAAGAGCAATACTAAAAAAAGATAAAAAATATAAATAAAAAGATAAACAGTATGAAGAGCAAGATAAGAAGACAAAAAATATAAATAAAAAGATAAACAGTACGAAGAGCAAGATAAGAAGATAAAAAAGATAAACAAAAAGATAAACAGTATGAAGAGCAAGATAAGAAGATAAGAAATACGAGCGAAAGAAAGATAAAAAGGATAGATAAAAAGATAGATAAAAAGATAAATAAAGAGATAAATAAAAAGATAGATAAAAAGATAAATAAAAAGATAAAGATAATCATACTTTGCAATCCGCTGACTAATCCGAATAATATGAACAAGTTGTCTTGAAGAGTGAACTGAAAAAAGTGCATCTGGATTAGAATTTCTTTGAGCAAGAGTTTCCTTCCATTTGTTTAAGCTCGAAGACATCAAAGCAGCAATACATTCTGTCTGCACACCTGGTGCTGCAACAAACAAGCAGCAGCAGCAGCAGCATATACAGACATCAGCAGCAGCAGCAGCATATACAGACAGCAGCAGCAGCAAGCAGATAGAAGCAGCAGCAGAGAGACAGCAGTAGCAGCAAAAAGATAGCAGCAGCAGCAGCAGCAGAGAGACAGCAGCAGCAGCAAGAGAGACAGCAGCAGCAGCAGAAAGACACCAGCAGCAGCACAACAGACGAAAGGAGATTAAATAAACAGCAAAGCATGCAGAAACAAACGCGAGGAAACAAAAACAAAAACAGAACATGGGCTCTGCTTGAGTTTCGTTTTGCTTCTACTGAAGTTTGCTGCTGCTGTCTCTATCTTCCTTCTGCGGTGTACAGTCAGATATGCATCTTCTTAACACAACGCAAGAGGGCTTAGGGTTTAGGGTTTTGCGCTGCGTGGGCGTCCTTTCAAAATTAGGGTTTAGGGTTTAGGGTTTTAAGGTTTAGGGTTTTAGGGTTTACGGTTTGCTTACGGGTAGCAGAGATTATATGTCCCACCGCCTCAAAGAAGAGAAGCTGCTGCTTCTCATCTAAAACTGATGTCTGCTGCGAGTGGTTTTCTATGACTGTTAACACGAAGTTACGCTCGTCCTCTGCAACACAAACCCTAAACCCTAAACCCTAAACCCTAAACCCTAAGTCCTAAGTGCTAAACCCTAATCTCTACACCCTAAGTCGAAAGAGTCATCACGCAGTGTTTCTTCATTCTTATTGCAGCCCCCTCATAAACCCTTCCCCACGTTGATCTTTCCATTAAGGGTTTAGGGTTTAGGGTTTAGGGTTTACCTTGGTGGGTGGCTGCGATGGTTTGTTTGCACTTTTGAGCAACCTTTAAGAAAGTTTCGCAGGCCATGTCGCGCACCCCCGGAAAGGACTCATGCATAAACTCAAACAATTTAGCAATGACTGTCTTCAAGAACTTCCAGTATGCTCGCAGAAAACGAGGGTATTGACCGACTACATACATTATGTTGCTCGCTACTATCTGGTGTACGTACACCCCACACCCCACACCCCACACCCCACACCCCACAAACCATAAACCATAAACCCTAAACCCTAAAGCGTATATTAAATCCTAAACCCTAAAGCGTATATTGAACCCTAAACCCTAAACCCTAAAACCCTCAAATCTGAGCCTGTGAACAACCACCAACCATGAACCACAAATCCAAAACCCTAAACCCTAAACCCTAAACCCTAAACCCTAAACCCTAAACCCTAGACCCTAATCCCGCGTATCGTACCGCTTTATTTCCCTTTCCTCTCATAGACTCGCAAAGGTTGAGGAGGCTGCGAATAACTTCGACAACGAAAGGCCTCTCGACTGCTTCGCTCATCGCTCCGCTGATGGACCCAATGCTGTAACAAAGCCGGTTTAAAGTAGTTGAATTCCACTGCTCTCCTTGAATGGGGGCGTGCATGCACTGTACGTACACCCCACAAACAACCATATATATAAATATAAATATAATATATAAATATAAATATAAATGTAAATATAAATATAAATATAAGTGTAAATATAAATATAAATATATGTATATATGTAGAAGGGCAACACCAGCAACAATAAATATGTACATACATATATACACATGAAGCAACGCATGCTGCTGCTCCTCCTGCTGCTGAAGCAGCAACAGAAGAAGCAGCAGCAGAAGGAGCATGTGCTGCTGCTGCCACTGCTGCTGCTGTTGCTGCAGATACAGCATCGCAGATGAAGATAACTCTCTCTGTCTCGACCATCTTCCTCACAACAACAACTGCACGCATGCATGCACTTCTCACTGCATGCATGCATGCAAGTGCATGCATGCATGCATGCATGCATGCATGCAGCCCCACATACCTCTAAATGAAGTACGGAGAGCATGAGTCTTTGGGTTTCTAACTGGCCTAAGTTTGTTAGAAGTACTTGTGTACAGCGCATTGTGTTGTACAGAGACACCTCAGCTGCAGAGTAGACAAATAAATAAAAATAAATAAAACAATAAAAATAAATCAAACAATAAAAGTAACAAACAGAAATAAACAATAAGTAATTAAATAAACCCATCTACGAATTAATGTGGTGCTTATTTAACTATTTATTTGTTTATTTGTTTATTTGTTTATTTGTTTATATTTATTTATTTATTATTTCATTAAGTAATTATTTATAAATGCATTTATTACTTCGTGATTTACTCCTTCAGGCGTTGGCAACAAATACAGAAAATAATAAATTTATTAATTTAATTAAGCGAACTACTCATATATATATTTATTAATAATTAGTTAATTAAACTGCGTTATCTATTTTATTTATTTATTAATCAATAATAGTCTTTCATTTCAATTAATAAACAAACAAACGAACAAACGAACAAAACAAACAAACAAACAAACAAACAATAAATAAACAAGCAAACAAGCAAATAAACAAACAAACGAACAATAAATAAATAAAACGAAACAATTGATAGATAGATAGATAGATAGATAAACAATAGATAAATAAAACAAAACAATTAATAAATAAGTAAAACAAAACAATAAATACGTAAATAAAACAAAACAATTAAATAAATAAATAAATAAATAATAAATAATTAAATAGATAAACAAATAAATAAACAAATAAATAAATATATATATACCTGTATCTACTTCATAATCGCGTGTTACTTCGCCTGTCTCCTCATCAAATTGAATATACACCTCTTGTGGCTTCGCCATCCTACTAATTAAAACCCCTCGAACTTCGTTTAAAACTTCAGCATACTGTTTTACTCTCCAAGATAACTCAGCAGGAGTAAGAGAACCTAACAAACAAACCTCAAACCCTAAACCCTAAACCCTAAACCCTAAACCCTAAATTCCCGCTTAAAACCGCAAAAAAACGACACCCATCAATGCATAAACCCTAAATTTTAAACCTTAATACATAAAATACTATGAGAATACAAAAACCCTAAACCCTAAACCCTAAACCCTAAACCCCTAAATCCTAAACCCTGGTGGACAAAGCAAAACGACGACTGCACTGAGACAAACAGAATAAATGTCTGTCCTCAACAAAACGCAAGGGTTTAGGGTTTAGGGTTTACAGCGAGACAACAACTCAGCAGCCCAGGGCCGCATAACCCCCCTGCAGGTAGGATATTCTGAAGTGTACAGACAGAAGAAACCCTCGCCTTGCAAAGGATTAGGGTTTAGGGTTTAGGGTTTTGTTTACCTTCTCCACCGTCAGCTGAGAGCAACAGCGGACCCTCAGCATTCCGCTGCTCTTGCCTCTTCTGCGCAAACAACACAGCACCCAAAACCCTAAACCCTAAACCCTAAACCCTAAACCCTAAACGCTAACCCCTACAGCTTATATAATAATAAGAAAAGCGTGTCTCTGCCTGCCGAATAGTTTGGAGCTGGAGGTGCGACCTGCCGTTTTTGCGCAACTAGGGTTTAGGGTTTAGGGTTTGGGGTATGATAGAATAATTACTTTAGCTTCTTGATGAACTTCATGAAGGAGTGTCTCCGCAAAGGCAAACCAGAAGTCTAAACATATTTGAAACGTTTCGTCGTGTCCAGCACTGCTAATTGCTACTAAAAGTTTTAAGACGTCTATACAACTCGTTTTGTTCATCTGCTTGTCGTACGGCTCCACGACGCTCTCCCGGTGGTTCCGCAGGAAAGCTAAACACAAAATAAATTAATTAAATTAATTAAATTAAATAAATAAATAAATAAACAAATAAAGTAAAATAAATAAATAAATTATAAGCTTCAGGAGTAAAGGGCAAGAACAGCATTTAAAAACAGAAATAAAAATATCAAAAAAATATAACACAATAAACAAAATAAATAAATACACTCAAATAAATAAATAACAAAGTAGATGATGAACAAGCAAACGCTAAAAAAACAAAGAAGACGAAAAACAAATACAACCAAACAAATACAACGAAATAATGGTAACTCAACAGCAGCAGCAGCAGCAGCAGCAGCATCATCAACGTCAGCAGCAGCGGCAGCAGATGCAACAGCAGCACTATCGGCATCATCATTCATAGCAGCAGCAGCAACAGCAGCACAACCATCACCATCATCAGCAGCATCACCCACAGCAGCAGCAGCAGCAGCATCACCATCACCCACAGCAGCAGCAGCATCAACATCACCCACAGCAGCAGCAGCATCATCATCACCCACAGCAGCATCACCATCACCATCACCCACAGCAGCAGCAGCAGCAGCAGCAGCAGCAGCATCACCATCACCATCACCCACAGCAGCAGCAGCAGCAGCAGCAGCAGCAGCAGGAGCAGCAGGAGGAGGAGGAGGAGTATACCTGTGAGGCAGAGTGCGAGCTGACAGAAAGTAGTTTCCCAGAAGAGGCGGACTTGCGGGGGTACACTGGCGGGGTCGTTATAATTAAGCGATTGTTTGGGTGTCTGCAGAGCTCTCTCGCTGAGCTTAGCCCAGAGAGTAAATAATTGTTTCTCAAACATCTGCTTCTCTTCAACAGATAGCTGAAGAGAAGCTACCTCTGTTAAGCATCTTAAACACTCCGAACGAAACGCAATATCCTCAAAGAAATGCTCAAGAAGTATAGCAATAATATCTGTCTGAAAGACATAGCCTAACGGTACCCACTTAAGAAAATGAGTTATACACCGTAATGTTTGCTGCACTAGAGATGTACGTACAGCTGAAGGTGAAGATATATAACTATGTAAAACAAACATGCATGTTGAGTACAGTTCTTTAAACTCTTTTGTTAATTCTTCTCTTAAATGCTCTAAACGTCTAGACACTGTCCCCGTTGAGCCAAAATCAAACACCTCCTCAGATAACATATTCAATAAACGCATATTATTTTCACATATCCCCTGTCCTGATCGGCTAGACTGACAAACTTCAGAAATAAACGAAGGCCACCGCTCAGGCCACTCCCTCTTCACTATCTAAACAAACAAAACACAAAAAGAAACAAACAAAACGCAAAAAATAACAAACCAAACAGAAAAAGAAACAAACAAAACACAAAAAGAAACAAACATTTTGTCGAAATCATCTTCACCAGCATGCAGACACACTCTATTTTTTTTGTTATATATATATATATATATGTATGTAACAATATATATATATATATATATATATATATTACAAACAAAAATACTAAACCCTAAACCGTATAGTCCCCCCTAAACCCTAAACCCTTACAAAACCCTACTCAATCATAAACCATGAACCCTAGAGAAGTAGAAATCCTAAAACCTAATAAACCTTAAGCCCCACTAAACCCTATAAACTCTAAACCCTAGACCTTCTCTTGCATCTTCAGAGACGGTGGCTAAGGAGCCCTTCTCCCTCAAACCCTAAACCCTAAACCCTAAACCCTAAACCCTAAACCCTAAACCCTAAACCCTAAACCCTAATTGTTGTGTTACCTGAATGAGGTTTTCATTGACCTTGTTGATGAAATGTTTTTCTGTTTTTTGCTTCCCCTCATCGCTCGCCAGTTGAATAACCAAAGATGTAACGAAAGCCTTAATGCCGTTTCTCTCTGCTTCCGGCAGCACATTCCAGCGCGTCTGAACATCAAAACCCTAAACCCTAAACCCTAAACCCTAAACCCTAAATCCTAAATCCTGCGGTTTATATACATATGCATATATATATATATATATATAACGCCGACGAAGCAAATGCAACAGCAGCAGCAAATGAGGGTTTCAGGTCAGCACGCGAACCACAAAGGCAGGGGATAGCCTCTGGCAAGGGTTTAGGGTTTAGGGTTTAGGGTTTATATAGCACCGTAATGGTTGCCTCTAGAATCTGAAGAGCAAAGAACTTTGTGTTCGGGTCTTTTGAAGAGTTTAAAATGAAAGCGACATGCGTCCACGCATTCGGCATATTTTTAAACTCCCCCAAAACCCGATGCGCCACATCCCGCTGTACATACACCCCAAACCCTAAACCCTAAACCCTAAACCCTAAACCCTAAACCCTAAACCCTGAACACTAGTGAAGTTGAGAACACTCCCCCGTTCGTACCCCATGCATCCCAAGCCCTAAACCCTAAACCACACTATTTGCCACATCCCAGTGTACATACACCTCAAACCCTAAACCCTAAACCCTAAACCCTAAACCCCAGTACAGTCGACAGCACTCCCCCGTCGGTATGTGATAGATCCCCAACCCTAAACCCTAAGCCATCTTAAACCCTGTTAAACCATTTTAAACCCTTAAGTTGTTTAACCGATATGATAGGACCCGAACCCTAAACCCTAAACCCTAAACCCTCTTAAACCCTTTAAAACCCTTTTAAACCCTTTTAAACCCTTGAGCTGTCTAACCTCTACATCATTGTTAGAGAGGAACATAGCCGCCACAACTCTGTCTAGCAGCTGCACTGCTGCTTCATTGAAGGGGAGGTTGGGGTCCAGTAGAGCGCGGGGGTCTGTAAGGGTTTGCATTTTGAAGAGAAATAGAAAAGAAACAAAAGCATCTAAAGGGCTGAGGTGTACAGGCAGCTCCGCAGCTGCGGGGCACACACAGAGAGGTCTCAGGTGTATAGGCAGCTCAGGTGTATAGGCAGCTCAGGTGTATAGGCAGCTGATGAAGAATGGTTTGCAGCAGTTTGTTCGCCGCCTTTTCTTTTCCTTTTCTCCTCTGTTCCCCCCTTAAATAAACGAAAGAACTCCAAAAGATTTAACAATAACTCCAGGGATATTAAAAAAATAAACATACCCCAGCGGCAACAGCCGCCGCTCAGCTCTCAAGAAACCCGCTGACCAAGGGTTTAGGGTTTAGGGTTTAGGGTTTAGGGTTTAGGGTTGAGCAGAGACCCTAGACTCTGCTGAAAACGCAAAAGAAGAAGAAGAAACCCGACGCTAAGGAAACTAATAAGCGAATGCGGGCGCCGACGGTTGAGGTGTATGTACACCCCACGGCCTTGAAAAGATATTAAAAGAAGAGTATAGAGGAGATGGCGGGTGCCGATCCTAAGGAGGAGGGCAGCGGAAAGAATGTTTAGGGTTTAGGGTTTAGGGTTTAGGGTTTAGGGTTTAGGGTTTAGGGATAGGGTCTGCATGCTTTGCGTGGGGGGGTTGAGAAGAACGAAGCTGTTCTTTAAAAGCCTTTGATGTCTTTTTGTGTATTCTAAACAAATTCATTTGCAGCGACACACAAAACCATCTCGGGAGCTCTCTTCTTCTCAGCATAGGGGGGGCCCCCCTAAACCCTAAACCCTAAACCCTAAACCCTCGATTCTTTCTTAGCCTTAGGGGCTGCGGCGGCTACATTTTGGGGCTTTTAACTCGTCGCTGAATGTAAGGGTTTTTCTTTTTTAATTAAAACAAACATTTTATTTTTTTGAGTTGCATGTACACCGCAGATCGGCTTTATTTTAGTTTCCATCTTCAGGGGGTTTTCTAACTTCATTTGTTGCATTTCTTCTCTGGCTGTTTGTTTATTTATTTGTTTGTTCTTCACTTTAGGTATTGCTGCTGACATTTTCTTTTTTTCTGTATATCTTTCTTATTCTTTTTTAGCTGCCTATACACCGTAAATGTTCATCAAGAGGGCAGCACCCAAAGGGGTGCGCAAGCGACCAAACCCAACAGACCCTGCAGCTGCGGAGGCCTCAGGAGATGCTTCTTCTTCTGCTGCTGCTGCTGCAGCAGCAGCAACAACAGCAGCAGCCGCAGCAGGAGACACAGCAACAGCAGCAGCAGCAACAGCAGCAGCAGCAGCACAGTCAGACGGCAGCGATGAAGAACATGCAAAGATTGCAAAGCGGAAGAAAACGAAAAATAAACTCTGCAAACACTTTCTTGTTGGAAGAGTACGCAGCTTATATGAGGGTTTAGGGTTTAGTGTTTAGGGTTTAGGGATTAGGGTTTAGGGATTAGGGTTTAGGGATTAGGGTTTAGGGTGTGAATTTCGATCTAGCTAGGCGCTGCCTACAGCATTGCTGCATTTGATGCTGCAGATTAGGGTTTATGGTTTATCGTTTACGGTTTAGGGTTTAGGGTTTAGGGTTTAGGGTTTAGGGTGTTTTGCGGTGTGCAGACAAAGAGCGAGACGCCCCCAGTAGAGAAGCCAACCGATGCCCTCGCTCAAGAAAGCAATCCTAACCTTGTAAGCAAACAGCAGCATTTAATTGTATTAAGAAGATGTTTATTAAATGTATATATAATATATATGCGTGCATGCTTTTATATAAAAATATATTTGCACATATAAGTGTATATCTATACTATATAATCTATTGTATATATATATACATATAGTATTTATGGGTGCGATATATATATATATATATATAATATGTATATTCATATATATATAATATATATGTCTAATATAAATATGTATGTGTATATACATATATACAAATATGCATATCTTTCTCTCTATCTGTCTCTGGTCTGCGTACACCCGAAGTACGAAGTCGCTGCTGTCTTTTTCTTTTTTTATAATTAGACATTTTCAATGTTTTTTACTGCATTTGTTTGATGTTGATTTTTACTCTTTCTTTTTTCTTTCTTTTAATTATTTTTTATATTTTATTGCTGTTTGCTGCTGTTTGTTGTTGGTGATTACGGATGGAAATAAATATATTATTTATTTATTTATTTATTTTTAATTATTTTATTTTTTGTTTTTTCGCGTTTATTTCTCTTTGCCCCAGATGCATGTCTTATTCAAATACTATTACTACTTTGTTTCTCTTATTATTATTTATTACTGTTATTATTATTATTGTTATTTATAATTATATATTATTATTGCTATTATTGTTTTAATTTTTTATTATGCATTATTATTAATTATTATTGTTCATTTCCCTCCTCCATCTGTTAATTTATTTAAAATCCAGTAACACAACAACTCACAACTGAACTAACAACCAAACTAATTAAATAATTAAATTAATTAATTATAAACAAATAAATAAATAAATATATTTATTTATTTATTTATTTATTTGCAGGATCTAGATGATGACGCCCGTGCAACAGCAGTGCTGGATGTTGATCCTGACCGAGCGACAGACCATCGGTCGATAATGGAGAGAAATTTAGAAATAAATGAGAAGTTAGAGAAAGGCGAATTAAAGTCGGGTATTTATAGAGGTATTGGTGCTTATAGAAGATATGTAAAGCCAAGTGAAGGAGCTTTATCTCGCAATAAGACGACGGGGTTATACGGGCCTACTAGAGGAGCAAACAATGTACGACTTACTATGTATGTTGATTATAAACCTGAAATATGCAAAGATTATAAAGAAACTGGTTATTGCGGCTATGGAGATTGCTGCAAATTTCTTCATGATCGAACAGATTATAAAGAAGGATGGCAGGTTGAAAAAGAATGGGAAGAAATACAGAAAAAAAAACTCGTAAATTGTCCACCCTAAACCCTAAACCCTAAACCCTAAACCCTAAACCCTCGTCTTCTATTAGGATATTCGCTCGTCAGGATTTGAAAGGACTCTTTTTGTTTTCTTTTTTCTCTTTGCTTTTTTTTCTTCTTTTCTTCTTTCTGCCGTTACTTTCCACGTTTGTTCTTTTCTGTTTGTTTGAATTTGTCTGTTTGATTTTGTTTTGTTTGATATTTGTTTGTTTGATTTTTATGCTTTTATCTTCTTTAGTTTGTTTGAATTTATTTTGTTGTTGTGTGCCTGTGGAGTATTTCTTTTTTACTCCTCTCTTTGTTTTTTTGTTTCTGTTTGTCTGTTTCTCTTTTCTTTATTTTATTCTTTCTTTGTGTATTTCATTATCTTTGGTCTCTACGTTTATCTTATTGTTTTAATAGTGTTATGCGTCTCTCTTTGTTTTTTTTCTATTTTTCTGTCTATCTCGCATTATTATTTTCATATTTAAATTTATTTCTCTGTTTCTTCTTACCCTTGTATTGTATTGTTTGTATGTTTTAATGGATCTCTCTTTATTTATTTTTCTTTTCTGTCTGTCTTTTAAAACCAAACAAAAACTAACTTTTGAACTGTTATTTATTTGCATTTAATTGATGTATGCAATATGCAGGAAAAGCTGCGGCGACAAGCAGAGGGAGAAGAAGGTGTTGGATCTTCTTCAGCGAGTTCTTCTGATGATAGTGATGATGAAGAAGATAAAGACGGTTTACCTTTTGCTTGTTTATCTTGTCGAAAGAGATGGGAATTAAAGATGAATCCAGTTATAACTCAATGTAATCATTACTTTTGCGAGAAATGTGCAATAGACAATTTCAGGAAAAGTAGACAATGCCCTCAGTGTGGTGCTGATACCTATGGAATATTCAACAGTGCAACCAAACTTATCAAAAAAATTGAAGAGAAAGAAGCTCTTAATGAACGAAACAGCGACGCGCAGCAAGCGCAAACAAACAGCAGCAATAATCATGATAATAATGATGATAACAAATCAAACAGCAGCGACAGCGACAGCGACAGAGACAGCGACAATGATACCAGTGAAGAAGAGGAAGAAGAAAAAGAAGAAGACGAAGAAAATAATGGATGAGGGCTGCATGCATGCAGAAATTGCTGAGACAAGTGGCTCTGTATACAGCTGTATATACACTGCAGATAAATAAATAAACAATTCAGCTCTTCCTCTTTTTGTAGAAGTCTTGCCCTGAATCTTAAACCCCAATTTTTTATTCTTTAAGTTTCTACTCTCCTTACCATTGCCTTCCTCATTCAAACCTCAACCGATCCTGAGATATGAATGCATACAGCCTTCATCTTAGACGCGCTTGTGGCGAGCACTAGCGAGGGTTTAGGGTTTAGGGTTTAGGGTTTGCGCTTAGGAATACCCATTTGCAGGCGTTTCGTGAGGCACTGCGAGGCCTAAAGTGCTGCTGCTGCTTCTTCTTTTCTTTGCGTTCCAATGAAATGCTGCAAGCCCTATTGAAGAAGGTGTGCAGGAGCTCTATGAGTAGTGTTTAGGGTTGTTGGGGGTGTTCCTATAGCAGAAAGTTATTGAGATATTGATTCTGCTCCAGAAGAAAAGATTAAAGGAATTACGGTAACTGCTCCTCATACAGATTATGAAACTTGTATGCGTTGTTATAAGAGCGTTGATTCTCCCCCAGCTGTCTGCAGTGTACCTCCACCTAGCTACCTGTAGCTGAGGACGGTGAAATATAACAATAATATGAAACCCGTCTCAAGGGTACCGATATTTTGATGCATGCAGAGCGGCAGCATGAATGCATGCATGCATGCATGCATGCATGCATATATGCATGCATTGCCCGCAAAATATGTGCAATATATAAATTTCCAAACGAAATAAGATTATTTCAACAATTTTACTGTGTATTTCAAGCAAAGAGACAGAGGGTTGCTGCTTTAGTTGAGTCCTGAAAGATAGAGACTCGGTGGCGTGCGACCGCGGCTCTGTTTCGCTGCTGTCGTTCTCTATGAAATGAGGAAGTAAATTATTAAATATTTGCAAAACAAGAAATAATAGGAAGTTTATTTATTTGAATATGTCAAAGGGCTGCAGCAACCTTCAATGCATGCTTTTCAGTGCATCATCACTTCAACTTTCCGCTTCGCTGCTCGCCGATCGCGGGTGTTGTAGCTGCTCTTCTCGCTTGAAACCTGAATAAAAAGTAAAAATAATACTTTAATTATTTTATTTACGCTTTATTTCATATTAGTAAAACAAAATGGCCTTCCAAGCGCTGCAGGAAGCAGTGAAATCAGGGCGAGTTGAGTTGGTGCTGCTGCAGCTGACTCAGACACCGGAAGCTGCAAAGGCAGCAGATTGTAATGGAACTACTTTAGTAATCTTAGCTGCTCGATTAAACAAAGAAGAAATACTCAAAGAAATCCTTGCACATGGGGGAGACCCCAACGCCGCTGAAATGCAGGAGATCGGCGGTAACACCGCTCTGCATTTTGCTGCAAGAAACAAAAATGAGTGAGAAGAAACAAAAAAATAAAGAAAAATAATAAAGTAGATGTATACACAGAACAAATTCTGCTTAATACAGCGAAATGGATAGAAGGCACGACCCCTACAGCCAGCCTTCGTATAATCCATTACCAACATCTTCAAAGAAACGCGTACTCAGCAATCTGTACGAAGAATATTTGTTTTTTCTTCTTACTATTTTCTCGTTGCTAGAGGTGTTAAATCTTCCCAGGTAGCTGGCCTACGTCTTGCGTTGGATTAGATAGCATTACTAATAGTAATTGATAATAATCTAATATTATCATTATTATTAGCAAAACGTCGAAGAAGAAAAACACGTTCTGTGTCTGTCTTTGTGTGTGGCAGTTCAGGGAAATGGTTTCTTGTTTGCTTTCCTTTGGAGCTTCGCCTAATCAACAAAACACCCTGGGTCAAACACCACTGCACATCGCCGCTCGCGTTGGCTGCAAGGGAGCAGCGGAGCAGATGCTGGCAGCAGGAGCGAATCCAGCAATAACAGACAAATCGGGTATAGATAGATGCAACTTCTCTGTTTCATTCATTGATTGCTGACGAGGTATCTCAAGAATAAACATGTGCACAAGAAAACCACCGAATAATGCATTTGCATGCATATCTTGTTGCAAAGGAACAGGCAAGAGAATTTATCACTTGTTGGTCTTTGTTTGTTGCTTGCAACTTCCGTTGGCTTCAGGGTTTGATGCGGCGTATTGGGCAGAACATGGGAAGTACAGCGACCTGGCGAGGCTGCTGCCGCCTCCAAAATGTTTAAATAGCAAAGACTTGGCTTTGTTTCAGCTGCTAGCCATGGATCAACTCGACCTACCGCTGAAAATGCCGACCAAGAAAAAAGGGAAAGGCAAGAAGAAATGAAAAAAAATGTGCGCCGCTACAAATTGAAACGCGTCATCAAATACGGATAAAAAGAAAAATGCACAGCGAAACATACAATTAAAACTACATTACAACTAGGCCTCTATAAATTCTCTTTAATCTTCTTCCCTTTCAGCTCTCATGAACATATCACGAAAATCATCAAAGTTGGAGTGTACGTACACCACATTCACTATTCGTTCAAAAGCCCTTCTTCTTCCCGAGCAAGTTGTGGATTGCTGCTTTATCCTTCAGGATTTGCAAATAATTTTCATCCCCAGCATTTAAAAATGTATTTCCACTGTACAGAAAGAGCAGCTTTGCTTTTTTTGAATTTTTTATTCACGTTCATCATCTCGAGCGTTGCGGAGTTGCAAGTGGAAAGTTCGGGTGCGGTGTTTGCGAGTACTACGCCATGAAATGGAATTCATCAAATTATATTATTCTTTTTTATCAGATTTCAGTACTTTCAGCTGCTCCAGCTCAGAACAAAAGAGTGTGCTTCCTGACAAAAACTTCGGCGCCGCCTGCGGGAGCCGCAACCAACCTCCTGAGTTTTCATGGTCGGGTGTGTCAGTGGCTTGAGCATGAAATTGAAGCTGCATAGGCCACTTAGACATTTTCTTTAATTCTGAATAACTACAGGAGCCCCTTATGAAACAAGTTCTTATGCAATTACAATCACCGATGTTTCGCGCGAAGACGGCGTTGTTGTGAGCCCAATTCAGAAAAAAAACATTTTTTGAATTCAAAGCATTTTTTAAGTTTCACCTCGCATCCATCATAACTCTGCTTTTTAAAGTTGCCGCATTTGCTGGCCTGGGACATTCCTGACGATGTTAGCCAGGTGAGGGGTTTTACGATTTTATTTCTATGCAGCAACAGCAATAAATGATATTCAACAAAATGCAGATGAGACCCTCCATAGACTGGCAAGCTTTGGGGGCCCAACTAGGCAGCACAGGGCCCTACAAGGGCCCCTGTCCTGTCTCTCGCCCTTCTTGTTTGCGTCTCTCTGTCTATGCAATCGGTACTCTCCTTTAATAAGCCTACACCCCCGCTAAGTGTTGCACAGCTTACATCCATTCTATGGGGCTGCTGCAGCAGACAAGAGCTTAAAACTTCCTGCCGGCGCGACGTACGAGCAGCTACATAAGAGGCTGACGGAAGTTGCAGAAGGAAACGGTTTGTTTGTTTTTATATTGCATACAAACAAATATTATGTATGCATCATCGGTTAACTACATACAGGCCTGTTGGATGCCTCTGTTCTTTACACATCCGCTGTCCCTAGACAACCCGACAGCATTCGAACGGGGGTTTAGGGTTTAATTTACAGCAGCAGAAACGACAATTTTTATTCATCAGCGTTTCGCTTGGTGAAGCTTGAAGAGCAATCTACACAACAGAACTGCATATACACTGCATCGTACCCTTTCTATGTCTCCATACGGCGGGAGAGCCTAAACCCCTTTGTCTCTGTTGAAATTCAAATGGATTTCAAATGCATTATGTTATAAAACCTCCTTCGAACCGCAAACAGATTCAGCTGCACGCACACTGCAGAGTTCAGCTGTACGTACAGCCCAGTAGCAGTTGAGCACTGCAGTCAGCTAAACCCAGCGGAAAGACGGTGAAATAAGTAAATAAAATAAATTATTTTATTTTGTTTAACTCTCAAATGCAGAAATATAAACAACAAAAATAATACAAACCCGAATACAAACGACAGCCCCGCTGGTGCGACCTGCCTTTGGGGTGTTAAGCCGTTAAAAGATTAAAGAAAAGAGAAATAACAATTGGGAATAAATTAATGATTCATTTTGAAATAACTTATTGTTTATTTCGTGCTTTCTCTTGAGGCTAAGTACTTCTTTTTCTTCTACAATTTCTCTCCTTGAGTATGTTTGCGGTGTACGTACAGCTCAGGGGCTGCAGCGTCGGCAGCACTTCCGTTTCGTTGGGGGCTTCAGCCAGTTATGAAGTCTCTAGACGATGGCTGTGCTGCACACAGATGAACCTTTTCGCCCTCTAAACGATCAGCAGCAGCAGCAGTAGCAGCAGCAGCACGTGCAGCAGAAGCAACAGCAGCAGCAGAAGCAGGCCCCAGGTCTTAAGACCGCCTTGTGCTTCGAGCTTCAGCCTCAGCGGTTTCTTCCCTCTTTCTTCAGGTGTATCCTGATCACATATCTGCTGCTGCTTCTTTATTGTTGACAGCATCTCGAGTGAATTGCTGCAGCAAAAGCAAAAGCTTCGCTGCTTCTCCGCAGCCACAGCCGACAGAGGGGCCCCCCATGGGGGCCCCCCAACTCGATGCCCCTCGTTGGGGGGCCCCCGCGTTTCGTTTGTCTGTAGAGACGACAGATTTTCTCTCTGCAACGCCAGCACCTGAGTGGACTGTCTTCAATGTTGTTAGCCACTGCTTAGCCTTCTTAGAGGCCCTCAGGGTGCCCCCAGGACAAGACACCAGAACTGCAGCAGCAGCTGCTGCTGCAGATGCTGCAGCAGGTACAGCAGCTGCACAACACCCCCAACCTGTGTACGTAAACCTCAAGCAATGGATGCGATTCAATGCGCGCCTCAATGCTGCAAATACCTGCAGCAGCAGCAGCAGCAGCAGCAGCAGCAGCAGCAGCAGCAGGGTGGGAGCCATCCGGCTGAAGCAAAAGGCTCAGGCGCCCCCAGCACTTAAAGACAGCGAGGCTGTCGCTATTTGGGGGGCAGCAGCAGCCCTGGCGTTTCTACATACGCGAAGGAAAGCTCGGCAGTTCAAATGGCTCAAGCAGCAGCAGCAGGAGCAGCAGCAGCATCAGCAGCAGCAGCAGCTGCTACAGCAGCAACAGCACCTGCAGCAGAGTCAAAAAGCACTTCACGATCAGTTCCCGTTGCTGTATTACCCTTCTGCTGCAGCTGTTGCAGCAGCAGCAGCAGCAGCAAAGGACTCCCTCTTAACAAGGACATCGGCTGCGTGGGAGTCACCAGCAGCAGCAGCAGCAGCAGCTGCTGCTGCTGCAGCTGATGCAGCAGCAGCAGCAGCATTAGCAGCACCCGCTGCAGCAATTCCTTCTTCAGGGCCTCAAGGGTTGTCTACCCCTCTGTTGAATGCTCAGGAGGAGGTCGTGGAGATACGGGTTTTGTTTTTGCTGCTGCTGCTGCTGGCAGCTCGTCGGCAGCAGCAGCAGCAGCAGCAGCCCTTCCCTTCTCCTGACGAACCATGGCTGTCTCCTTCTTCTCTTAACTCTCCTAGAAAAGGAATTCAATCTGCAGCAGCTGAGGCCCAGCGCAGCGACAGCAGCGTGCAGCCTAATAATAAAACAACACACAAGTCAGCCCAACGTACATAATGCTGCTGCTGCTGCTGCTTGTGCTGCTGCTGCTCGTGCTGCTTCTGCTTGTGCTGCTGGTTCTGCTGCTTGTGCTTCTGCTGCTGCTTGTGCTGCTGCTTCGTCTGCTTCTGGTGGTGTTACTTTTCCTTGTGCTGCTGCTCGTGCTGTTGCTGCTGCTCCCGCTGTGGCTGCTTGTGCTGCTGCTGCTGCTTGTGCTGCTGCTGCTGCTGTGGGGTTTTCCTGTCTCAACGACTGCCGTCTTTGCAGCTGCTGCGCACCCGCAGAAGCTCAGAGGTTGCTGCTGCAGTACTTCTTGCTGCTGCTGCTGCTTCTTGCTGCTGCTGCTCTTCTTGCTGCTGCTACTCTCATAACTGTTGCTGTTGGTTCTGCTGCTTATGTTTTTGCTGCTGCAGCAGCGCACACTTGGACTCCACCAAACTGCGGCAGCATCTGCTGCACCACCTACCGCAGCTGCTGCAGCTGCTGCGTTGTGATCGCCCTTCTCAACAGCAGCAGCAGCAACAGCAACAGCAGCAGCAGCAGCAGCAACATCAGCAGCATCAGCAGGATGACAACGGCTGTCTTGCTGCTTTTGAGATGGAGGCCCTCGACGCCTTTCTTGAATGGTTCGTTGCTGCACTCTGCTGCTGCAGCAACTGCTGCTGCTGCTGCTACTGATGGAGCTACTGCTGCTGCTGCTGCTGCTGTTTGTATATTTGGCTGCTGTTTGTATATTTTGCTGCAGCTGCTACGGGTTGTTGCCGCTGCCTTTCGTCCTCGGAGCAGCAGCAACAACAACTGCAGCAGCAGCAGAGACAGCCGCCACCGCCTTTGCTGCTGCTGCACAGGGGTGCACCGTTTTTCAGCAGGAGCAGGAGAGAGTTGTTGCTGCTGCGTCTGCTGCTGTTCGTGTGGTGCTGCTGCTGCAGCGAGAGCCCGCAGGGGTTTGCTGCTGCACTCATTGGAGAGACGTCGCCGCTGCTGCCATATAAACTGCTGCCTCAGGGGGCCCTTCAAGTAAGCCTTCGCGGTCTTCTTGCTGCTGCTGCTGCTGCTGCTGCTGCTGCTGTTGCTGCTGCTGCTACTACTACTGCTGCTGCTGCTGTGAAGATGGGTAGGATTTGCCTTGTATTGTTTTGGCTATTGAGAGGCTGCGAGAGGAGTTCTCGGTTGCCTTTGAAGGCTTCCTCTTTCGCATTAGGGTTTAGGGTTTAGGGTTTAGGGTTTAGGGTTGTGACGTGTACGCAGCACCTACTGAGGGGCCCCAGCGGATCCTTGGGAGTCGCGAGCGCAGCAGACAAACAGCAGCAGGCGGTGAGGCAAACGGTATAGACAAGCGAGCAGGGTTTAGGGTTTGTTAGGGTTTATTAGGGTTTATTAGGGTTTGTTGGGGTTTATTAGGGTTTAGGGTTTAGGGTTTGAGTGGGCAGTTGTGAGGTGCTTCTGCTGCTTGGCGGACAGGCGCTTCAGGCACGCTGTCAAATTCGAAGCCTCAAAGGGGCGCTGCGATGTCTGAACTCCGTAAGACCCTAATTTAGGGTTTAGGGTTTAGGGTTTAGGGTTTAGGGTCTGAGGCTCTGGGTTATTAGGTCTAGCGGCTGGCTATTTTCTGTTTAGGGGTTTTGCGGCCAGCGAATGGCATGGGTTTCGCCGATTTAGGGTTTAGGGTTTGGGGTTTAGGGTTTAGGGTTTGTGTTGCAGGCGGCTTTGGGCGAGTCGCGTATATTGCGGATTTCTTCCTGCAGCAACAGCGACATTTTCATTTCATGGCCGTAGGTTTAGGGTTTAGGGTTTAGGGTTTAGGGTTTAGAATGGTGTGACTGTTGTATGTCAGCGTGTTCAGCGCGTTGGTATGTAGGGTTTGGGGTTTAGGGTTTAGGGTTTAGGGTTTGCGCTCAGGGTTGAGGGTTTATTCTTAGAAGGCCTCTCCGGGTGTTCGGTTGTCGCGCCAGCCATTGAGGGGCCCCTCTTCGTGCGGAGCTGCTGCCGGCTTACCCTCCACGCCAGGGCAAACGCAGTCTTGTACGCTCTAGGGTTTAGGGTTTAGGGTTTAGGGTTTAGGGTTTAGGGGTTTCGGTTGGGGAGTTGCGGTCTGCTGGGCGCGGTGGTGGAGGCGTTTGAAGCCGCTGATACGTTGAGAGCTAAGAAGGGCTTCGGGTCTAGGGTCTAGGGTTTAGGGTTTAGGGTTTAGGGTTTGCGTGCAGCGTGGACAACACCTTGGGTGCGGATTTGTTTGTGGCTTGCTGCTTCCCCCCAATCCTTTTGGGAGACAGCCGAGCTCTTTCTTTAGGGCCCTACAATGTTATTTGCCGCCCCCCGCAGCAGCAGCAGCAGCAGCAGCAGCAGCAGCAGCAGCAGCAGCAGCAGGAACAGGAGGAGGAGCAGCAGGAAGAGGCGGCCTATGAGCAGCGCATTTTGTCTCTGCATGCACCGTAAGTGCTTCACAACAGCCAGCAGCACCAAACAGACCCCTAAACCTTAAACCCTAGGGATTACTCTTCTTCCGCCCCAAACCCTAAACCCTAAACCATCAGCAGCCTTTTGCGCATCTCTCAGGCCGCTGCCCCTGGTCGTTGCTTCTTTCGCTCTCCCAGTTTGTCTTTGTGGGGGTCCAGCTGAAGGAGAGGGGGCAGAGGAAACCCTAAACCCTAAACCCTTTAAACTCGTAAACCCTAACAAATTCCATGTGCGCTGCACAGCCCCTATGTTAGGGTTTAGGGTTTAGGGTTTAAGGTTTAGGGTTTAGGGTTTTAAAACGAAGGGTTTAGCCCTAATTGTTGAGGGCGCCGGTAGACTTGGATATTAGGGTTTGGAATCCAGGGTTTAGGGTTTAGGGTTTAGGGTTTAGGGTTTTTGTTGTGTGCAGATGATCCCTGCTGTGTTTGAACCCAACTGCTACGAGGGTTTAGGGTTTAGGGGTTTGGCTTTGCTGCCCCTGCCGCAGCAATACAACGAAGCTGTACAAACCCTAACCAGAAAGGTGAAAGTTATATTTATTTTTTATTTTATTTGTTTTGTTTATTTTTATTTTATTTGTTTTGTTTATTTTTAATTTATTTGTTTTGTTTATTTTTTATTTTATTTGTATATTTGTTTGTTTTGTTTGATTTATTTGTTTTTTATTTGTTTGTTTTTGTCTGTTCAACTCATAACGCTCCCCGTCTGGGCCTCAATTCTAGGGTTTAGGGTTTAGGGCTTAGGGTTTAGGGTTAAGGGTTTAGGGTTTAGGGTTTAGGGTTCCGTTTTGCATATTATTAGAGATTGAATTTTTCTGGTTTTTACTCTTTTTGTTTATTCTCTAAACGGTTTAGGGTTTATTAGGGTTTAGGGTTTGTTCGGGTTTAGGGTTTATTAATAGGGTTTATTAGGGTTTATTAGGGTTTAGGGTTTGTCTATTTACCTTCACAGGTTTGTACAGGGCAAGTTATATTGCAGCGGGGGGCACAAGAGAAACACCAGAGAGACTCTGTCTCTCTTCTTCTTTGTTTTATGCTTTTGTTAGTATTAATAAACCCTAATGAATAAACCCTAATCGATAAACCCTAATGAATACACCCTAATCAATAAACCCTAATCATTAAACCCTAATCAATAAACCCTAATCAGTAAACCCTCATAAAGGATTAAACCCTCGTAAACCCTAGTGCCTCAGTAAACCCTCACAAATAAACCTTAATAAAATTTAATAAATCCTAGTAAACCTTAACAAACCCTACTAAACCCTAATAGACCCTAGTAAGCCCTAATAAGCTCAAGCAAACCCTAATAAACCTTAATAAACTTTAACAAACCCTATTAAACCCTTATTGGGTGTTCAATTGTGCAGAGAATTCTGTAGAAAAAATTCACCGAAGTCGCGGCGTTTTCTGCAGCACCTCAGCAGGCGGGCGGACGATCAGGTGAGGGTTTATGGTTTAGGGTTTAGGGTTTAGGGTTTAGGGTTTGGGGTTTAGGGTTTAGGGTTTAGGGTTTGGAGTCGAGGGTGTGAGGTGTGCCGCCTGTGCAGGCAGAACTGCAGCAGGATCCTCCGGCCTGACTGGGCAGCAAACGCCCGTTTGCAGGGGTTTAGGGTTTAGGGTTTAGGGTTTAGTACTGGGGGTTTAGGGTTTCCGTTTAGATTGTAGGTTTTGTAATATGCGAATAAGGTTTTGTTTTGAGGGTTTAGGGTTTTGTTTTGAGGGTTTAGGGTTTTGTTTTGAGGGTTTAGGGTTTTGTTTTGAGGGTTTAGGTTTTTGTTTTTTGCTTCACCCAACTCGCATTTAAAAAATGATTGGGGTGGCACCCGTTGCGTCCTTCTATTTAGGGTTTAGGGTTTAGGGTTTAGGGTTTTAGGGTTTAGAAGTTGATGATATGGGTTTAGGCTTCAAGGGTCATAATTCAGGGTTTAGGGTTTAGGGTTTAGCGAACAGCCTTTTGTGACTCGTTTAAAGAGGAAAAGAAAGAGAAAGCAAGAGACAGACAAAAAAATAAACAGAGACAGATAAAGAGAGACAGAGACAGAGAGAGAGAGAGAGAGAGAGAGAGAGAGAGAGAAATAAAATATAAAGAGACAGAGAGAGATAAACAGATAGAGACAGATAGATAAATAAGCAAATAAATACATAAACAAATAAATAAATTAATAAATAAATAAATAAAGAGAAAGAAAGAAAGAGATAAAGAGGCGGAGAGACAGACATCAAAGATCAACCAAAGAAAACAAAAATAGACAAAAAGAAACGAAAAGAAGCAGAGAAAATAAATAAAAATAAATAAAAATAAACAAAGAGACAACAAACAAAAACAAACAAAATCAAACAAAGACAGACAAAGACAGACAAAGATATAAACTAAAGGAGACAGTTTCTAAAGGAGACAGTTTCTTTGCCTTCACCAACAGCAGCAAAGACAGCAGCAAAGGAGTAGGGAAGCAAATATAATAATATTGTTGAACGACAA
>NW_013549599.1:4134-9134 GCF_000499425.1 Eimeria acervulina | reverse complement strand
TTCAAATTCGCTCTTTATTGCATAAGGATAAAAGTGCTGCTGCTCCTCCTCTTGCTGCTGCTGCTGCTGCTGCTGCTGTTTTCTTGTTTGTTGCCGTTGCTGGTGCTGCAGCTGTTTCTGCTTCTCATGCTGCTGCCGCTGCTGCAGCTGCTTTTGCTTCGGGTGCTGCTGCTGCTGGTATTCTCGTTGCGTCCGCTGCTTTTGCTGCGGCTGCCGCAGCAGCAGCTGGTGTTTCTGTCCTTGCTGCTGCTGGTGTCGTTGCTGCTGCTGTTGCAGCTGCTGCCATTGCTGCTGCTGCTGGTGCCGCTGCTGCTGTTGTTGTTGCTGCTGCTGCAGCGGCGAATCATCTTCAGATAAAATAACCAGGGGAGAAAGCAGCCGCGAGCAGGGGCCCGGCTGCTGCTGCACCTCTTGCTCCAGCTCTTGCAGCAGCAAAAGCTGCTGCTCTTGCTGCTGCTCCAGCTGCCCCTCATCCTCCTCCTGCTCCTGCTGCTGGTGCTTCTGCGTTTGCTGCAGATACCTCTGTTTCAGATGTTGCTGCTGCTGCTGCTGCTGTTGCTGCTGCTGTTGCTGCTGCTGAAGCTGCTGCTGCAGGTGCTGCTGCTTGCTTTCTTCATCCCAAGCATCGGCAGCACCTGCAGCGACAGCACCTGCAGCAGCAGCAGCAAGAGCTGATGCCTCCTGCTGTTCCGTCGCCGCTGGTGCTGCTTCATCTGCTGCATCTGCTGCTGCACCATCTGTTGCTGCAGTTGCTGCTGGAGGATAATCTCTTTGGCCTGTTCTTGCTGCGCTTGTCTGAGTCACAGCAGCAATAGCAGCAGCAGCAGCAGCACTAGCAGCAGCACTAGCAGCCTGCTGCAGCAGCCCCGGCAGGACTTCCCTCATAACTTCTTCGCATAAATCCTTCACCACCTCACGGCAAACAAGGAAGTTGTTGTTGTTGTTGCTGCTGCTGCTGCTGCTGCTGCTGCTGCTTGCACTAGCAACGGGTCCCCCTGCTGCTAAGTGTCTCCTCAGTCTGTGAGTTTGCTGCCGCTTGAAGCTCTGTCTCCTGCTGCTCCTGCTGTTGCGGCGACTCCTGCGGCGCTTGCGGTCTTCACTGCTGCTGCTGCTACAACTACTCCTACTGCTGCTGCTGCTGCTGCTGCTGCTGGTTGAACGGGGCCTGCGGCGGCTCGGCAGCAGCAAAGAGGGGGCCCCTACTTTGGGCTGTGGAGGCTTCAGTTGCTGCTGCAGCAAAACTGAGAGACAAGCAGGAGTGCAGGAGAAAGAAGACGATGCAGAGAAGCAGCAAGAAGAAGCAGCAGTACGCTGCTGATGCTGCTGCTGCTGCTGCTCAGGCTCCTGCTGCTCCAGTCGCAGCAGTCGCTGACTTTGCTGCCGCCGCATCCGCTGGTGCTGCTGCAACTGATGCACCTGCTGCTGCAGCTGTTGCTGCTGCTGCTGCATCATACCCCGACGGTCAACGGCAGAGGCAGCAGCATCAGCAGCAACGAAGTTGTGAGAAGCAGCACGACGAAAGGGATTTGCTGCGCCATGCGTTGCTGCTGCTGTTGCTCCTGCTGTTGCTGCTGCTGGTGTTGTTGTTGACTCTCGTTTTTCTGCTGCTCCCGCTGCTGCTGCTGCTGCTTCTGTTGCTGCTGCTGCTGCTTCTTCTTCTTGCCAGTCGGATATTACAGCAGCAGCTGCAGCCTCAAGAAGACCGAAGGCAGCAGCAGCTCCAGCGCGGGGCCTCCCCCAGCCCGTTTGCTTCTGCTGCTGTTGCTGCTGCAGCAGCTGCTGCTGTAGCTGCTGCTCCTTCTGCTGCCGCTGCTGCCTGATTGTCGAGGCCCTGTTTAAGTATAAGAGCTTCCTTTGCTGGTGAAGGGGAGCGTCAAGAGGTTCTTGCTGCAACAGAAACTGCTGCTGCCGCTGCGGCTGCTGTTGCTGCTGCTGCTTCTGCTTCTGCTGCAGCTGAATGTCTTTCAAGAACTTTGGGTGAGCTCTATGGTGCCAGAACTGGCACTGCTGCTGCTGCTGCTGCTGCTGCTGCTCCGTCTTGCTGCTGCTGCTGCTGCAGCCTTCCAAGGAGGCTGCGAGAAGCCGCACGCGCGCCTGCTGTCTCTTCAGGTGCCTCCTTCTGCTGCTGTTGCTGCTGCCTTTGCCTCTGCCTCTGCTGCTGCTGCTGCTGCTGTCTTTTCTGCTGCCGCTGCTGCTGCTGCTGCCTGTGCCATTGCTGCTGCTGCTGTTGCTGCTGTCATATCCACAGTTCCACAGTTGCTGCTGCCCCTCGTCGTGCTGCCGTTGCTGCTGCTGCGCATGCTGCAGCTTTTGCTTCTGCTGCTGCAGGAGAGTTTGGAGTCGCCGCTGCTGCAGCTCGTGGAGTTCGTGCTGTTGCTGTTGTTGCTGTTTTTGCCGTTGCTGCTGCTGCTGCTGCTGCTGCTGCCCCCGAGTGGAAGGAGAAGGCTCGCGCTGCTGTTGCGTGTACATAGCTTGCAGATTGCTGCACCGCCTTCTCTGTCGAGTAGCAGCAGCAGCAGCAACAGCACCATCAGCATCAGCATCAGCATCAGCACCAGGCAAGGTCGCAGCAGCAGCGGCCTCATCCCAATCCGCAGCAGCAGCAGCAGCAGCAGATGCAGCAGCAGCATCGCCTTGAGAGTCTTCACCTGCACTCGTGACAGCGCTGATAAGCTGCTGCATATCCAGGGAAGAATTGCTGCCGGCGGGGGGCCCCCGTCGGGGCCCCTGTGCAGCAGCAAGGCGGCGCAGCAAAACTTGTACATTTGTTTTGCTGCTGCTGCAGCTGCTGCTGTTGCCGCTGCTGATGTTATGGTTACTAGTGCTGCTACAGTTGCTGCTCGTGCTGTGAGCACTCCTTAACAGAAGCCTGCTCCTGATGCTGCCGCTGCTTCTGCTGCCATTGCTGCAGTCGCTGCTGCTGCTGCTGCTGCTGCAGCTGCTGCTGCTTTGCGCCTTTCTGGTTGAGGGCCTCACGTTGCTGCTGCACGTCCCACTGTTGATGCTGCTGTAGCTGCTGCTTCTGCTGCTGCCAAGGGCTTCAGGCCTCTTGTTGTTGTTGTTGTTGCGGTTGCTGCTGCTGCTGTCCACGCACTGCCTCTGCGCAGCAGCAAGATCCTCTGGTGCATCTGCTGCTGCTGCACTTGCATCTGTTGCTTCTGCTGCTGTTGCTGCTGCTGCTGCTGCCAGAGTAACGGGGTCCTCCTCCTCCGCAGCAGCAGATAGCCACGTACTGCAGGAGGAATCAACATTTGTCTCACGAAGCTGCAGCAGCAGCAGCTGCTGCTGCTGCTGCTGTTGCTGTTGTTGCTGCTGCTGTTGTACGCCTGTGGCTGCTGCTATGCGTCTCCCTCTCCAGTCTCCCGTGCTGTGGTGAACTGCTGCAGCAGAAGAGGCAGCAGCAGGAGAGACTCTCTTAAAAGGAGATTGCACGGAGGCTGCGCTGCTGCACCGCAGTCGATGTGCTGCAGCACGCTGCTGCTTGGGTCGTGCTGCTGCTGCGGTATTTGCCGCTGCTGCTGGTGCTGCTGCTGCTGTTGATGCACTTGCTGTAGCTGCTGCTGCGGCCTCAAGCGGCAGCCTTCTCTGCTGTCTACGCCTTCTTAACTCTATTCGCCAGTCGTTAGCAGCAGCCGTAGAAGCATCCCCAGCAGCAGCAGCACCAGCATTAGCAGCAGCAGCACCAGCATTAGCAGCAGCAGCACCAGCATTAGCAGCAGCGGGGCCGCTGCAGCTAGGAGCGTCTCTGTTGCTGTCGCTGCTGCTCTCCCCCCGTGTGCTGCAGCTGCCCCCGCTTCTTTCCATAGGCATGGGGCCTTCAGAGGCAGCTGCGTTTGCTGCTGCTGCTGCTGCTTCTGTTGCTGCTGCTGCTGTTGCTGTTGCTGCAGCCCGTGTTTGACGTTTCTGCTCGTCGGCTTCGCAACCTCCCAGTGTTTGCTGCTGCTGCTGATCCTGCTGCTGCTGCTGCTGCTGCTTGAGTGAGCGGTGAGCAGCAGCAGAAGCAACGGGAGCAGCAAAATGTGGAGCTGCAGCGGCAGCGTCTGTTGCTTCTGCGGCACCAGCAGCAGCAGAAGCAGCAGCAGAAGCAGCAGCAGAAGCAGCATCAAAGGGGTCCAGAGCAGCCTTCCCAGAAGAATCCGTCTCCATGTCAGCAGATGCAGCGGCAACAGCAGCAGCAGGTCCGGAAGCAGCAGCAGTAGCAGCAGCAGCCACATCACTATCTGCAGGATCGGGAGCAGCAGGAGCAGCAGGAGCAGCAGCAGCAGGAGGTTGCTCAGGAGAGCTGAGAGACGCGAAGGGGCAGTGGGGGAATGCAGCCCTCAGAGCAGCAATTAAACCCTTTCTGCTGGCGCTCCTCTGCTTGCATGCAGCAGAAGCTGCTGCATCTGGTGCTGCTGGAGGTGCAGCAGCACCTGGTCTTGCTGCTGCTGCTTCTCTTCCCCCTCCTCCAGCAGCAGCTGCTGCTGGTCGTGCTGTTGCTGCTGCTTCTCCAGCAGCAGCTGCTGCTCGTCGTGTTGCTGTTGCTGCGCCTCCAGCAGTAGCTGGGGCTGCTGCTGTTGCTGCTGCACCTACAACAGCATCCGCAGCTGTTTCGGGCTCTGCGGCTGCCGCCCTTGGACATCCCCTTGCTGCTTTTGCTGCTGCTTGTGCTGCTTCTGCTTCTGCTGCTGCTGCTGCTGCTGTTGTCTGGGACGGGGGCTTGCTTGCTGCTTCCACTACCGGTGCTTTTTGTTTGTTTTCGTCGGCTGCAGCATCTTTCGCTGCTCCTGCTGCTGCAGTTGCTGCCGATGCTTCTATTGCTGCAGCCGCTGCTGAACCTGCTGCGCCTGCTGCAGCAGCAGCAGGAGAGGCAGGTGCTGCTGCTGCTGGGACCCCCGCTGATAAGGAGACCTCTACAGAAGCATCCGTTGGTGCTGTTGCAAGAACCGCTCTCTCCCGCCCTGGTTCAATCTGCTGCTGCTGCAGCAGCTGCTGCTGCGGCTGCTGCTGCTGCTGCTGCG
>NW_013549599.1:0-4034 GCF_000499425.1 Eimeria acervulina | reverse complement strand
CTCTGCTTGCATGCAGCAGAAGCTGCTGCATCTGGTGCTGCTGGAGGTGCAGCAGCACCTGGTCTTGCTGCTGCTGCTTCTCTTCCCCCTCCTCCAGCAGCAGCTGCTGCTGGTCGTGCTGTTGCTGCTGCTTCTCCAGCAGCAGCTGCTGCTCGTCGTGTTGCTGTTGCTGCGCCTCCAGCAGTAGCTGGGGCTGCTGCTGTTGCTGCTGCACCTACAACAGCATCCGCAGCTGTTTCGGGCTCTGCGGCTGCCGCCCTTGGACATCCCCTTGCTGCTTTTGCTGCTGCTTGTGCTGCTTCTGCTTCTGCTGCTGCTGCTGCTGCTGTTGTCTGGGACGGGGGCTTGCTTGCTGCTTCCACTACCGGTGCTTTTTGTTTGTTTTCGTCGGCTGCAGCATCTTTCGCTGCTCCTGCTGCTGCAGTTGCTGCCGATGCTTCTATTGCTGCAGCCGCTGCTGAACCTGCTGCGCCTGCTGCAGCAGCAGCAGGAGAGGCAGGTGCTGCTGCTGCTGGGACCCCCGCTGATAAGGAGACCTCTACAGAAGCATCCGTTGGTGCTGTTGCAAGAACCGCTCTCTCCCGCCCTGGTTCAATCTGCTGCTGCTGCAGCAGCTGCTGCTGCGGCTGCTGCTGCTGCTGCTGCGGCTGTTTGTGCTGATGATGCTGGTTGTCTGGCTGAGGTTGCGTGAGGCTCTCTTTGCTGCTGTTGCTGCTGCTGTTGCTGCTGGTGTTTGAGGGCCCCCCCTGAACGTTATTGCTTCCTTCTCTTATTCCCTTGTTTATTTTTCTGTTTTTCTCTGCTGCTCCTCCTATCACTCGTTTGCTGCTGCTGCGCTTGCGTCGGGTGTTTGCGCATGCAGCAGCAGCAGCAGCAGCAGCAGCAGCAGCAGCAGGGGGGCCCCCCGCCGCCTCCCCTCTAAGGGCCCCTATAGAAGACTGCTGATGTTCTTTAGGGGCCCCTTTATGGGGGGCCCCCTCTTCGAACGACTCAACTAGTGGGGGCCAGCAGCTTCGTTCCTGTTGCTGCTTTTGCTGCTGCTGCTGCTGCTTGTATTGTTGCTCTTGCTGGTCTTGTTGCTGTTGCTGGTCTTGTTGCGGCTGCTGTTGCCGCTGGTCTTGTTGCTGCTGCTGTTTTTGCTGCTGCTGTTTTTGCTGCTGCTGCTGCTGCTGCTGCTGCTGTTGCAGTTGTTGTTGTTGTTGTTGTTGTTGTTCGTTCTGCTGTTTCTGTTCGTGTTGCTGCTGCTGCTGTCTCTGTTGTTGTTGCTGCTTCTGCTGCTCAGTAAGTGAGGGTTTGTTTATTTGGCTGGAAGCAAACAAAGAAGGGCGTGAAGGAGGGCTGCTCCAGCGTAGGGAAGCCAAGGGTAGAGGGGGGGGGCCCCCCTGTAGGGGCCCCCAAGCAGACAGCTCTTGAGAAGGAGAAGGAGAGAGGGGCCCCCCGTCATTAACTTGTGGGGCCCCTCTGCCCTCTGCTATTGAACTGCGAGCTCGGCGCCTCAACAGAGGGGGCCCCTGTTGCCGCTGCAGTGTAGCAGCAGCAGCAGCAGCAGCTGCTGCTGCTGCAGCTGCTGCAGCTACTACTGCTGCTTCTTCCTTCTTCTTCCTCGCCCTTGAAGGCAAACCTTGGGGGGGCCCCCTAGGGGCCCCCTGAGGGGCCCCTGAAGGGAGGCCCTCTGCTTCTGGAGAGGGTAACTTAGGGGGTCCCCTAGAGACAGACGGAGACACTGAAACCTCGCCGGAATCCATCCCTAAACCCTAAACCCTAAACCCTAGCCAACACGCTATGAGAGTGAACCCCTATACGCCGCACAGGGTAGTATCTAAAGCACAGCATGAGGCTACGGGCAGAGGAATTGAGCTGCTGGGCTCGTGAATGCTGCTGCTGCAGCTGTTGCTGTTGCTGCTGCTGCTGCTGCTGAGGCTGTCGCAACTTCCGTTGTTATTGTTGCTGCTGCTACTGCTGCTGCTGTTGCTGTTGCTGCCTCCCACCGAGCACCGCGTGTCGTCGGTTGTCTGAAGGCCGCAAAGGAAAACAGAGGTAGCGAAGGTAAAAACTAAGGGTTTAGGGTTTAGGGTTCTAGGGTTTAGGGTTTAGGGTTTAAGGTCTAGAGTTTAGAGGGATAAGGCTCAGGCTGGGGTTTGTAGTTTAGTCGGCGCATCGCCGGTGACCGTCGGCTGCGGGAAGGCGGAGGCCTCTTTTGCCTTTTCTTCTTCTTTTTCTTAAATTATTAAATTAAAAATATAATTTAATTGAGTTATTTTGAAGTGAAAACAAAAAAAGAGACGCAAATACACAAGAACGAGCAGTCGAAAGCCCTGCACGGCAGGCCGAGCAGCAGCTCCGCCCGCGAGCAGCCTAAACCCTAAACCCTAAACCCTAAACCCTAAACCCTAAGCCCTAACCCACCGTTTTAACCCAAATTTAAATTTTTATTCAAAATTCTTTTTCTTACACATTATCTGTATTATCATTTCTTTGTTTTTGTTGTGGATTAAAGCCCCTAGCCCGCCCGCTGCTGATAGGCGGAGAGAAGGAAGGCATCTGCAGCTCTTTCGTGCTGTGTGTTGTTTTTCTTTGTTTTTATTCTGTTTATTGGTTTTATATTTAAAATATTTTAAACGACCCTCTTAAACTTTCCTTCTCTTTCCTCAACCCCACACACTCGAACGACGCCGACTGCGGCGCTGCCGCCACCCAAACGCAGCATATTTTGTTATTTTTTATTTATTTATTTCAGTGTCCTTAATTGCATTTTAATATATTTAAAGATGTATTTAATGCAATTAAAAGTTGCATTTAATGCAATTAAGAGAGGCAATTTATATACTATATATATATGTATATAATGTCGTGTTGTACTGTAGAGTATAACGCGAGCGGTCTCTGGAGTAATCTGTGTGGGGTTTATCTAGGGTTTAGGGTTTAGGGTTTAGGGTTTAGAGTTTGAGGCCTCTGTATATAAAGATGCATTTAGAGTGTCTCCTGCTAAGAGAATTCAATATTTTGTGGTTTACCCAAACACTGCAGCGCGAATCCGTTTATAACTTATATATATAAATATAAATATATATAAATATATATATATATACATATATACATATATATTGCATACAATTATATTATATAAGTGCAGATAATATGGAAACAAAGCAGCACCTTAAACCCCTCCTAAACCCTAAACCCTAAACCCTAAACCTCTTAACAATTGAGCAGATTGTCTATCCGGGGTTAATGATGATAATGGGGAGAGGAGGCAGAGGAGACACCCGAATCTGTTGCTGCTGCATTTGCTGCTGTTTAGCCGCAGCAAACCCACATGCATGCATTTAAAAACCCCTTCTAATGCGTGCCGAGATGCTAAAGATTATTGTTTATACCCCCAGTGAAATAAATACAAACGACCCCAAGCCCTAAACCCTAAACCCTAAACCCTAAGCTTGATACACCTCCGTATTGCATACAGATCAGATCGTCGTATATACCAGGTGTACGTACACCCCAATAATGCACACATAAAACGGAACCCTCAGAAACACAGAGGCAACAGCTAGGCGCAGCTAACTGCAGCTAGCCACCGCTAGCTGCAGCTAGCCACCGCTAGCAGGAGAGAATTAACCCCCCACAATAAAATTTTTTTCGTTTATTATCAGCGAACTTAGCTAAAAAGATTTGCTGCTGAGGGGTCCCCGGGGTTGCTCTGATCCTGGCGGACCCAATAACTCATTGTCGAACGCAAACGCTAAACCCTAAACCCTAAACCCTAAACCCTTTCCCCAGTTTGAGCAGAGAAGCCTCAGCGGGTGCTGAGTGAAAGCTGGAGAGTCCGTCTGCAGCAGCAGCAGCAGCAGCAACTGCTGCTGCCGCTGCCGCTGCTGCTGCTGCACAGCTCCACAGCAGGCTGGCTAGCTACCCGCCCACCCGGATGGCTAGCTAGCTAGCTAGCTACCCACCCACCCAGCTAACTAGCTATCCATATAGCTAGCTACTCACCCGGCTAGCTAGCTGGCTAGCTAGCTACGGGGGCGGGCGGGGGG
>NW_013549600.1:14247-14905 GCF_000499425.1 Eimeria acervulina | reverse complement strand
TTTATTTATTTATATTTATTTATTTATTTATATTTATTTATTTATTTATATTTATTTATGTTTTATTTATAGATATTTGTTTGTTTTGTTTTGTTTTTTATATTTGTTTATTTGCTGTTGTTTGTTTAGCTGTTTGTCTGCTGCCTCTTCTTTCTCTAAACCCTAAACCCTAAACCCTAGCCCATAAACCCTAAACCCTAGTTTTAAACTGGGGTTTAATCCCTACGCACAGAGTGAGCGGTAGCTCTTTAGGGTTTAGGGTTTAGGGTTTAGGGTTTAGGGTTTAGGGTTTTTGTTTTGTTTTTAGCGCGAAGATGCAGAAAGAGGTTTGGCAGCCTCAGTTGGGCGTTTAACTGAGCAGCTGAATTCGCTGCAGCAGCAGCAGCAGCAGCAGCAGCAGCAGCAGCGGAGCCTGGAGAGTCTGCAGAAGGAACTTGTAAGCTTCATTCTTTTGCTGCTACTGCTGCTGCTGCTGTTGCTGCTGCTTCTGCCGCTGCTGCTGTTGCAGCAGCTGTTCAACCCACCCCTGCAGCCGCTGCTGCGCTGCAAATACTGTTGCTGCTGCGTCTGCTGCTACTGCCGATGCTGCTGCTGCTGTTGTTGCTCCTGCTGCTGCTGCTTCTGCTTCTGCTTCTGCTGCTGCTGCTGCTGCTGCTGC
>NW_013549600.1:5000-14147 GCF_000499425.1 Eimeria acervulina | reverse complement strand
GCTTCATGCTGTTTCTGTTTCTGCTGCTGCTGCTGCTTCTGCTGCTGCTGCTGCTGCTGCTGCAGGCCCAAGAGACTTCCAAAGCTGCTAAAGAGTTGCGTTTGCAGCAACAACAACTGCAGCAGCAGGTGCAGCAGCAGCAGCAGCAGTACTCACAGCTGAAGAGTGTGCAGCAGCAGCAACAAGGGGAGCAGCAGCAGCAGCAGCAGCAGCTAGTCTCCGTTAAAGCACACTGCCAGAAGCTAGCTGAGCAGCAGCAGCAGCTAGCGAAGACAACCGAGCAGCACTCCACGACCTTGCAGCAGCTGCAGCAGCAGCTAGTTGAAGTGCTAGAGTTGGGACAGCAGCAGCAGGAGCTGCTGCAGCAGGAGAAGCAGCTAGCAGAGGAGACAGCAGCACTGCAGCAGCAGCAGGCTGCTGACGTAGCAGCTCTTTTGGTGCAGCAGCAGCAACAGCAGCAGCAGCAGCAACTGCAGCAAAAGCAGCAGCAGCAACACTGGGATCAATATAAGCAGCACGAAAGTCAGCACCAGCTCTGGCGACAGCAGTTTGAGGAGCAGCAGCAGCAACAGCAGCAGCAGCAGCAGCAACAGCAGCAGCAGCAGCAGCAGCTACAGCAGCAGCTAGCAGAGTGGAGGCAGCAACGTGAAAATGCAGACAGGAGCAGCATGGAATGCTTAGATAGCTTGAAGCAGCAGCAACAGAAGCAGCAGCAGCAGCAGCAGGAAGTGCTGAGGGAGCAGCAATCTATATTCCTGCAGCTGCATCAAGTGCAGCAGCAGCAGCAGCAACTGCAGCTGCTGCAGCAGCAGCAGCAGCAGCTCCAGGAGCAACGGCAGCAGCACAGCTGCAGCAGCTGCAGCTGCAGCAGCATCAGCAGCAGCAACAGCAACAGCGGGCTTTGGGGACAGGGTGGGTTACGGGTGAGGCATCCACAGCAGCAGCAGCAGCAGCAGCAGAAGCAGCAGCAGCAGCAGCAGGAAGAGGCAAGCTTGATAGCAGAGAGTTGCTGCGTCTTGCTGCGCTGCAGTCATTACTGTGGAAGGCTAAGGTTAATGTTGGTGCTGCAGAGCTGCAGCTGCTGCTGCTGAAGCAAAGAAGAGCAGCACATAAAACAAACAAACAAAATAAAGAATCAAACAAAATAAATAAACAAAATAAATAAACAAAATAAATAAATAAAATAAATAAAATAAATAAATAAAATTAATTAATTAATTAAAAAGCAAAAAAACAACAAACAAATGCTGGCGATGTAAAGTAAACCCTCATCAAACCCCTATAAACCCTAATAAACATATTATATATATATATATATATATATATGTATTAATCCTAATAATATATATATATATATATATATATAGATGTATATGCATGCATATATATACGTATATTATATATATATATATATGTATATATGCATGTATATATATACAAAACAAACCGTAATAAGCCCTGGAGATAATCTTCAGGTGCGTCTTCCAGACTTCATAAGAAACCCTAAACCCTAAACCCTAAACCCTAAACCCTGCAGAAGCCGTCAGGTTTCTGGGCCCCTGCGCTTTAGCTTTATGTACAGCCCAGTTCGAAGCAGCACCAGCAGCAGCGGCATATGCTGCTGCAACAGCAGCAGGAGCAGCAGCAGGAGCAGCAGCAGCAGGTACCAGCAGTTGTGTGTTTGCTGCTGCTGCTGCTGCTGCTGCAGTTGGGGTGTCTATACAGCCTGGTGAGGTCTGCATTGTTTGTTTGTTTGGTTGAAGAAACAACTCCCTCTTTTTAATTGCTATTACAGGACAAACAAATAATTATTTTGTTCTTTTTTCTTTGCAGCAGCAGCAGCAGCAGCTGCTGCTGCTGCAGGGAAGTAGGGTAAGCCCAAGTTGGGCAGCACCCGCTTTGCTGCTGCTGCTGCTGCTGCTGCTGTTGCAGCTGCTGCATGCGCATTGCAGCAGCAGTAACAACAAGAACAGCAGCACCAGCAGCAGGAACAGCATCTGCTGCCCACCCGCGCGTGTGCAACTTCTCTGCCAGCTGCAGCTGCAGCAGCTGCTGCAGCTGCTGCTGCAGCACGACCACGGGCAGCTCCAGCACTACCACCACCACCACCACTAACAGCAGCAGCAGCAGCAGCAGCAGCTGCTGCTGCTGCAGCAGCAGCAGCAGGGTGAAAGCAACAGATTTACTCTAAGAAGACTCTTATAACCTTCCCATTTAAGTCGCCCCCATCGAAGCGCCTAACTGCTTCTAATGCTTGAGCACGCTTAACAAATGCAACAGCAACTCTACCTGTGTGTACACCCGAAGAGTTCAGCAGCAACTCGCATCCAACAACTTCTCCTACGCATGCAAATGCACCGCTTATTTCCTCCGGGGTTAACTCTAAAGGGACGTTCGATACTATTACTGTAGCCCCCTGCATAAACCACAAACCACAAACCACAAACCACAAACCCTTTGATTCTTGTCGCGCTTATCCGCACAAACAAACACTCTCAAGATCTATATACATATATATATATGAGGGTTTAGGGTTTAGGGTTTAGGGTTTAGGGTTTTTAGGGTCTAGGGTTTAGGGTAGAGGAAAGATATGGCAGCTACTCAACGCATCTAGGGTTTAGGGTTTAGGGTTTTAGGGTTTAGGGTTTAGGGTTTACGGATGGGGGTAGAGGCTGCATCGGAGAGACATGCTCGCTGTCGAAAGGAGAGGGTAGTGGTAGAGACCTCCAGGGGTTTGAATAGGCAGCAGCAGCAGCAGCAGCAGAAGAAGAATAGGCAGCAAAAGAGCTTCTGCTGCTACTCTCGCCTAAACCCCAAACCCCCGTTGATACACGGTTACCCTAGCAAACAAAAACACAAAAAAATAAATCTATGCATGCAGCTCCGCCATCTAAACTGCTCTTGTTGTTGTTGCTGCTGCTGCTGCTGCTGCTGCTGTTGCTGCATGTGAATAGGGTAGTATATATAGCAGTGTCTGGTGTATACAGAGCAGCAAGTGGAGGGTGCTAAGGTGCCCATACACCCCAATCAGCTGCTGCTGCATATTCGTCTAACTGCTGCTGCATATTCGTCTAAATAAAGAAAAGCAAACAGCAACTGCAACCTGCCTATACACCCCAACTACCAATCGATTAAAAATCCCTTTAACTGCCTATACACCCGAACTGCCTATACACCCGAACTGCCTATACACCCGAGCTGCCTATACACCCGAGCTGCCTATACACCCGAGCTGCCTATACACCCGAGCTGCCTATTCACCCGAACTGCCTATACACCCGAACTGCCTATACACCCGAGCTGCCTATACACCCGAACTTACTCTTTCGACTACGATAGACTGGCCGCCGACTTTGGCATTTTGCATATCAGAGAGCGCAATGCGACATGCAGAGACGTCGTCAAACTGAATCCACCTAAACGCAAACCCTAAACCCTAAACCCTAAACCCTAAACCCTAAACCCTAATTAACCCTGTATTGCCCTAAATCAATCACCCTGAATAACCCTAAACAACAAACCCTAAACCACAAATCATAAACCACAAACCTCAAACCGTTCTAAACCCTTCGCCCTAAACCCTAAACCCTAAACCCTAATATGCAAACCCTAAACCCCAAACCCTTGCTTGAGCCTAAGCGTATCCACATCAACATTCATCTACAACGCCGCTGCAGACCTGTGCAGCTCAGCCAGGTCGATGGAAACCCTAAACCCTAAACCCTCAACCCTAAACCCTAAGCCTAAACCCTCAACCCTAAACCCTCAATCCTAAACCGTAAACCCTAAACCTAAACCCTAAACCCTAAACCCTAAACCCTCACGCCTCGCCGTCTCTTCTAGGTACGACTGCTATGATGCCGCCGCAATGGCCGAAGGACCGCCGCACCATTCCTTCCACCCGAGGCCAAGGTAACCCTGAATCGCAAACCCTAAACCCTAAACCCTAAACCCTAAACCGTAAGCCGTAAGCAGCAAACACCAAAACATACGCCCTAGACCATACACTGCAAACCCTAAGCGCTAAATGTTGCTTTTAACCGAGGTTGAGACAGCCGTGAAACACAAACCCTAAACCCTAAACCCTAAACCCTAAACCCTTGCTCACCAGTGGGGAGACCTATAACCTTGACAGAGTACCCGACTGCCGGCACTGCACAAACAAAGACAAAATATAAAACCCTCAAAGCGTAAAAACCCTGCTGCTAGCCCTGCTGCTGCTGCTGCTACTGTTGCACCTGCTGCTGCTGCTGCACCTGCTGCTGCACCTGCTGCTGCTGCTGCTGCTGCTGCTGCTGCTGCTGCTGCGTACCGCCATTGTGCTGATAAGGATGGGCGAAGCCTCGGTTTGTAAACGGAGCAGCAGCAGCAGAGTTATTTCGTCTGCGTCTCTGAGGGCCTCCTGCTGCTGGCTGGGGGCTGCCTTGCTGCTGCTGCTTCTGCTGCTTCTGCTGCTGTTGCTGCTGCTGCTGCTTCTGCTGCTTGTTATTCAGCGCTATGATCTCATCCAGGCTGAGAGAAAGTTTCTCCTTAACGGAGTCGCTGTGCCGGTCTGCCATTGCAACGAGGGTTTAGGGTTTAGGGTTTAGGGTTTAGGGTTTAGGGTTAAGCAAGGTGCCTTGATGTCTTTGAATACACTTTCGTCTCCCGCAGGAGCTCCAAATTAACGTGAGAAACACTAAACCCCTGCTGCTGCAGCAGCAAAGAGGCCAGTGGTAGCAGCAGCAGCAGCAGCAGCAGCAGCAACAGCAGCAGCAGCAGCAGCAGCAGCAGCAAAACTGGCGAACAAGGGGTGTTTGCTGCGGAAGAGAGAAGGCAGAGAGAGAGAAAGAGGGTTTATTTCAAGTTGCTATTCTGAGCACAAAACCTCTACATCTCCAAATTAGGGTTTAGGGTTTAGGGTTTAGGGTTTAGGGTTTAGGGGGCCATCAATGAGGGCACCCGCATGCAGCCCCAGAAAAAAGAAGTTTGTTGTTGCTGCTTCTCTCTCGCTTTGTATGTCTACCAACCATACTAGTCCTTATTAAACCCTAAACCCTAAACCCTAAACCCTAAACCCTACTCTCTCGCCTTGCACCTCGCAGCTCTCCAGTCTCTAGGGTTTGGGGTTTAGGGTTTTTCTTGTTGCCGCTGTCTCTCTTTCTGCTGCTGCTGCCTCAGCTGAGCAGCAGCACTTTACTTGCTTCGTGTAAATGCAGTACAATCTATAGCTAGGGTTTAGGGTTTGGCGAGGGTTTAGGGCTTGGTGGGGGTTTAGCCTTTGGTGCGGGTTTAGGGTTTAGCGAGGGTTTAGGGTTTAGTTAGGGTTTAGGGTTTTGTTAGGGTTTAGAGTCAAAAGATTCAAAGCCTCGGTACTGCAAACTCTAAAGCACCTCCCCGCAGCAGCAACAACAAAAGAGAGTGCTGCCGTTGCTGCTGCCGTTGCTGCTGCTGTTGCTGCTGCTGCTGCTTATATTCCTGCTGCTGTTGCCTATACAGCAGCAGATATAAATTCTTCTATCAGCGCATCAGCAGCAATAAACATCGACTGCTGCTGCTCATTATGCTGCTCTAGTTGCTGTTGCTGCACTGCGGGCTGCTGCTGCTGCTGCTGCTGCTGCTGCAGTGAAGGGGAGGCCGCTTTCTGCAGCCTTTTAGGAGTATTGCTCTGCTGTTTCAATTGCTGCTGCTCTTTCTCCTGCTGCTGCTGCTGCTGCTGTTGTTTTTGGGGTGATGCAGCAGCAGGCCCTGCTGCAGCTGCACTCTGCGTCGCTGCGGGTTGTCTGCTCCCGGTGCTGTTAGCCTTTTTGCTGCTGCTGCTGCTGCTGAAGCATATTGTTACGCTGCTGCTGCTTTGCGTACGCCCGGCAAGCAGCAGCTGTTGCTGCTGCTGCAGCTGCTGTTGCTGCTGCTGCAGCTGTTGCTGCTGCTGCTGCAGCTGCTGCTGCTGCTGTATGCCGTTAGAGGGGCCCCACGAGCAGCTCTTATGGCGCCCAGTAGCAGCAGCAGCTGCAGCAGCAGGCGCAGCAGCAACAGCAGCTGCAGGGGCAGCAAAAGCAGCAGCAGGGGCAGCAGCAGCAGCAGCAGCAGCAGGGCTGCCTTCAGCTGCCGCATTCTCCTGTTGTCTTGTGTTACGTACACCGAAAACAAATGCCCCGAAAGAAGCAGCAGCAGGTGCTGCTGCTGCTGCTGCTGCTTCTACTTCTACTTCTACTGGGGTTGTAGCTGCGACAGCAGCAGGCGGTTCAGCAGCAGCAGCAGCGGGAACTTGGCTACAGCTGGTGGTGCAATCTGCTGCACGAGTTGCTGCGTTTACTGCAGCAGCAGCAGCAGCAGATGTGCCGCTGCTGCTCTGCTGCCAGGCCCCCGAAACATGAGCAGCAAGCAGCTGCTTCTGCTGCTGCAGCACTGCAAGGCGCCGCAGCAGCAAAGTGTGCTGCTGCTGCAGCTGCTGCAACTCCCACTCGTTTTCTGATTCTTGCTGCTCCTCAGGGCCCTCGCACTGCTGCTGCTGCTGCTGCTGCTGCTGTTGCTGATGAAATGAAGCAACAGACGCTGCAGCTGCTGTTGCTGCCGCTACTGCTGCTGGGCCTCCCCTTCTTGCTGCAGCATCTATTGAACGCGCTCCTTTTGCTGCTGTTGCTGCTGCTGCTGCTGCTGCTGCAGAAGGTGCTACTACGCCTTGGGCGCTGCACAACAACAGAAGCAAACGAAACCCTAAACCCTAAACCCTAAACCCTAAAACTTTCAAAACAAACTCTAAAACCCTAAACACCTCGACCCAAGTTCTGGGCCTGCCGACTTGCGCTTTTCTAGTGAGGGTTTAGGGTTTAGGGTTTAGGGTTTAGGGTTTAGGGTTTGGCGTTACAGGTCTCCAAGGTGTGCATAGCTGCTGCTGCAGCCCTGCTGCTGCCGCTGCAGCTGCCTCCGTCGGGTTACCATGCTGATGTGTTTACTTTCTGCTGCTGCTTCTGTTGCTGTTGCTGCTGCTGCTGCTGCTGCTGCTGCTGCTTGGGCCTTCTTGGCTTCTGCTGCTGCTGCAGCCTCTCGCATGCGCTGCAGCAAAACAGCACACGCAACAGCAGCAGCAGCAGCAGCAGCAGTAGCAGCAGCAGCAGTAAGCAACAGCACGGAAAGAACAGATACCTCTGCAGATACACCCGTTGGTGCTCTTGCTGCTGCTGCTGCTGCTACTACTCCTACTGCTGCTGTTGCTGCTGGTGTTGCTGTCGTTGTTGCTGCTGCTGCCGCTGTTGCTGCTGCTGTTTCTGCTTACCCTTGCACGCTCTGCTTCAACCTCTCGGATATGAAGACGCCGCAGCAGCGGCTGCTGCTGCTGTTGCTGCTGCAGTCGCTTCTTCTCTGCAAGTGCTGCTGCTGCTGCTGCTGCTCGCACTTGCTGCTGCTGCTGCTGTTGCTGCTGCTTCAGGAGCCGCTGGCGCTCCGCCTGCACCAACAGCAGCAGCAGCGCAGCCCGCAGCAGCAGCATTAGCAGCAACATCACCAGCAGCAGCAGCGGCAGCAGCAAATGTTGAGTTCAAGGTGGAGGTCAGACAAACGGAATTGAAAAGGGTTTAGGGTTTAGGGTTTAGGGTTTGGGGTGTATACGGACCTCTTCGCTTTGGCGCAGCAGTGCACACGACAGCTCCAACTGCAGCAACGCCTGAAGCTGCTGCTGCTGCTGCTGCTGTTGCTGCTGCTCAAGCCATTCCGCCTCTTGCTGCTGCTGCTTCAGCTCCTCTTGCTGCCTCCGTTGCTGCTCCTGCTGCAGGCGCAGCTGCTGCAACAAAACAGGGACAAGCAGCAGCAACGCGAATTTGGGTGCTCGCACGTAGGGTTTAGGGTTTAGGGTTTAGGGTTTAGGGTTTACATGAGCTCGGTGTTTCTCTTCTTCTGCTTGTTTCTGCCTCGTCTCAACCCGGCGACGAATTATCTCTTGCTGCCGCTGCTGCTGCTGCTGCTGCTGCTGCTGCTTGCGGTGTGCAGACGGCCTCCGTAGTGCTGAGAAGGAGCGGCTGCGTGGGGTCCCTTGTTGAGGCTGCTGCAGCTCTTGTTGCTGCTGCAGCTCTTGCTGCTGCTGCAGCTCTTGCTGCTGCTGCAGCTCTTGCTGCTGCCGCTCCTCTCCCCCGCTCGTGTGTAGCAGTTGCTGCAGCAGCAGATCATACTGTTGCTGCTGCTGCTGCTGCTGCTTGTGAGAGGCATATAAACTATCTGGGGTTAGCTTTAGGCCTGCTGCTGAAGTTGCTGCTGCTGCAGGTGCAGCAGCAGCAGCTCTTGCTGCTGCACCCCAGCCATCCTCTGCAGCAGGAGCAGCAGCAGCAATTGCTGCTGCTGCTCCTGCTGCTAGCGCATCAGGCGGGAGGTTTACTACTTCAAAGAGAGGGAGCGGCCGTCGCTTCATGCCGCCGTAAACCCTAAACCCTAAACCCTCCAGTGCTTTAGGGTTTAGGGTTTAGGGTTTAGGGTTTAGGGTTTGGAAAGCTCGACGCCACAGGCACCCACCACACAAAGACCTATTCGCTCTGGTGTATGCGCAGCCGAAGGTTTAGGGTTTAGGGTTTAGGGTTTAGGGTTTAGGGTTTAGGGTTTAGGGTTTAGCGTGTGGATGGGTGGGGTTGGTCTGCAGCTAGCTTAAGGGCTGTACATACACCTGAAGAAGCGCCTTAAAGCTAAAAATAAAAACAAAAAACAAACAAAATAATTTATTTTATTTTATTTATTTCTTTCTGCAGCTCGCCGGCGATCATCATAGTGGTGCTGTCCACTGGGGGCCCCCAAGGGCTGCCTAAACCCTAAACCCTAAACCCTAAACCCTAAACCCTCGAGTGAAGATGTTATATCTTTAACTCAGTAATTCTTGCGTCTCTGCTTAATACACTTCGGCTCTTCTGTCTCAGACCCTCCTCCCCGTAACCTGACGGGTTCGTCTGTCTGCTAAGGGTTTAGGGTTTAGGGTTTAGGGTTTGGGGTTTAGGGTTTAAGTGAGCAGGAAGCATTCAAGTTGACATCCAGACAAACCCTCTGGCGTATAAATCCCCCTCTGTGCAACTGGCATGTGCAGCTACTGCGACCCACCACAGGGTTTAGGGTTTAGGGTTTAGGGTTTAGGGTTTAGGGTTTAGGGTTTGAACGCATGCGAGCAGGTGGTGGTTTGCCAGTTGATGGTTT
>NW_013549601.1:11804-13794 GCF_000499425.1 Eimeria acervulina | reverse complement strand
ATGTTAGATGTCATAACCATGCATACAAAATAAATAATTAACTCATGATAATGCATGCAAAATAATTATTATTATTCGTTCAAACACTAATTATAATAATGCATGCAAGGCAATTCATTAATAAAAACACATGCAGAACAAACAAACTATCAATAATAATGCATGCAAAACATATAAACATGTAAACATATAAACATATAATAAATTATAATGCATGCAAGAGAAATAAACACGCAATAAATAATAATGCATCCATACAAAACAAACAAATAATAAATAGAAACGCATGCACACAAAACAAACAAACTATAAATCATAATGCATGCATACAAAACAAACAAGCAATAAATAATAATGCATGCATACAAAGCAAACAAATAATAAATAGAAATGCATGCAAGAGAAATAAACAAGTACTAAATAGAAATGCATGCAAGAGAAATAAACAAATAATAAATAGAAATGCATGCAAGAGAAATATTTTTGCGTATTACCCTCGCATCTTCTGCATCAACGGCGCGGTCGCTGTCTTTCTCGCTTTTGTTGCCTACCAAAATTTTAACAGTATTTTCTGTTGCATATCTACACACAAGCAGCAGCAGCAGAAGATGCAGCAGCAGCAGAAGATGCAGCAGCAGCAGATGCGCGCAAGTCCTTCACCGACGGGCACTGGCTAGTTAGCTAGCTAGCTACCTAGTCAGTGTAGCTAGCTACACTGGCTAGCTAGCTAGCTACACGGAGATTAGCTCTCTAAGCAGTCTGAGCCTGTCAGTCCGCCGAGATAGCTAGCTGGCTGTGTGGCTAGCTAGCTACATCCGTGCTAAGCTCGGCAGTAAGCTGAGTGGTTAGCTAGGTAAATAGCTAGCTAGCTCCCGATCTATGTATGCTGCAATGTATCTATTTAGCTATCCAGCTAGCAATCTATCTATCTATCTATCTAGCTAGCTAGCTAGTTATGCGTTGAAAGATGGATAAGAAGTACCTGTTAACTTCAGCTAGCCACTCATCAACATGAGCAAAAGAATCTGCTTCTGTAATATCGTAAACTAAGACGATGCCGTCTGCCCCTCGATAATAAGCGCTGGTAATCGTGCGAAAGCGCTCTTGTCCTGCGGTATCCCACTGACATAAACAAACAAACAAACAAACAAACAAACAGACAGACAGACAGACAGACAGATAAAATATTATTTCTTTGTTTGTTTGTTTGTTTGTTTGTTTGTTTGTTTGTTTGATTTGCTTTGTTTTGTTTGTTTTGTTTGTTTTGTTTGTTTTGTTTGATTAGTTTAGTTTGGTTGTTTTTGTTTGGTTATTTAGTTAGTTAGTTTGTTGAAGGAAATAAAGATATAAATAAACATAAGGAGACAAATAAATAAACAGAGACAGACAAATAATAATAAACAACAAATAAATAAGCAAATGAACAAATAAATAAATAAATAAAAACAAACAAACAAATAAACAAAGAGAGAGAGAGAGAGGAGCAAACAAAACATCAAACAAAGACACAGACAAACAAAAAAAAATAAAAATATAACAAAATAAATAGACAAACAAACTGAGTAAATAAATAAATAGGTAAACATATAAATAAATAAATAAATAAATATGTTAATGCGTTTGTCTTACAATTTGAAGCTTCACGACTTTGCCGCCAACATTTATCGTTCTAAACCTCTAAACACAAAACACAAACACAGCAAATAAATAAATATATATATATATATTTATATTTATTTATTTAAATATATACCTAACATATACATATATGCATAATAATACTGCTGTCTTCTTCCTGTGCATGTATATATATATGTATATACATATATATATATATATATACACCTATATATGTACATATATATATATATATAATATAGCTGGTATCTTTTCCTGTATGTACATATATATACTCATGCGTATATATACATGCAACATATATATATATATATGCATATATATATATACATATATATATGTACATATATAT
>NW_013549601.1:5000-11704 GCF_000499425.1 Eimeria acervulina | reverse complement strand
TATGTACATATATATATAAACAAGTAATCAAGTAAAAAAGCGAAAGAAAAACCAAATGAATGAATGCAAGCAAAACAAATGAAGGCATCTCAAAGTATAAAAAATAAAAAGAAAGGATAAAGAAAAGATAAAGATAAAGATAAAGAAAAGATAAAGATAAAGAAAAGATAAAGTAAAGAAAGTATAGGTAGGGTTCTTAAGACGAACGAAGTCAACGCCAATGGTGGTGATATAACTTTCAGTAAAAGCGTCATCCTGAACGCAACAACAAACAAAGGGTTTAGGGTTTAGGTTTTAGGGTTTAAGTGTACCTAGAATGCGCAGTAAAACCACGAAAAGAAGAAAAACAGATAAAAGAAAGAAAAACGATGTTTATTTATTTATTTTGTTTGTTAGCTACTTATTTGTTTGTTTAGTTGTTTAGTTGTTTTATTTAGGAAGAAAAGAAAGAATGTTTATTTACTGATTTTATTTATTTTATTTGAAGTGTACGTACAGAGAAGCGAAGTAATAAACAAGACTTTCCTACTCCCGAGTCTCCTATAAGCACCAACTTGAATAAATAATCGCTGCAACACAAAAGCAGCAGCAGCAGCAGCAGCAGCAGCAGTATGAATGTTGCTTGCACAGCACAGCAGAAGAAATAGAAAAAGAGGCTTCAAGTAGAGGAGATTCTGCTGCTGTTCAGTTGGTTGGTTTAAAGCGAAGAAAGACAAGAAAAGAGACATTATAAGAAGCACTCACTAATCGCGAGGGCGGGAGCTCATCGTGATCTGAAGAAGCAGAAAATGAAGAAAAAGAAAAAAGAATGAAAAAGTAAAACGCCAGAGAACGACTAAGGATAGTCCTTCTGGTGAATGTTTGCTGTTGCTGTCGCTGCTGTTGTTGTTGCTGCTCCTGCTGTTATTGCTGTTGTTGTTTGCTGTAGCTGTGTTTGTATGCTGCTGTTCTTAGCAGAAAAGTGAATGTTATTCTTTTGATATTAATAGAAGAGTTTATTCTGTTTTCAATAATCTCCTTCAAGCACTAGGATTTACACGCACAATAGCGAGCTGAAGATACACCGCAGACAGGCGGAGAGAAGAGAAGTAGCTACAGCAGAAGAATTCTGAAGTCTGAAAGATATTTGTTTTCGTTCTTTTATATATATACAAGGCCTCCAGCAAGATGTAAAGAAAGACGCAGCCCGCGTGTGGCTGCTGAAACCTCTTTGAGAGGAGAGCAGGGAAAGCTGGAGGTAATTGTCTGAATCATGTGGACATATTGCTGCAAATAGAAAGAAAAACCAAGAGAAATCGCGAATTAATATGGATTATGTTATGAAAAAAGAAGAAATGCAGAAACTCCACTCAGGGCCGGCTGCGGTGTATGTACAGCTCGCTTGATGAAAGCTCCGTAAGGGAAATGCGTCGCGATCTACGAAAAGAAGAAAGCAGCAAATAAATGAATTCTGTTAATAATAAACTTTATATTTCTTTTATTCTTAAGACACAAGAAACAATTCTTTTAGCGATTCAAACCCCCCTGCATGCAACCCAGAGAATTCCAGCCGCCACTCACACCCTCCTTCTCCGCGCTGCTGAAACGTGAAGGAAAAAACTAAAAAATATATTAAAATAAAGCAAAAGAAATTCTTTATCTTTTTTATTTCTAATCTAATCTTATTTTTTGAATTCAGCCTCTCTAGCACATTCTTTCTCCTTATATAGCAGCCTGCGCAATGTATATATAATATGAATACTGCTGCCCTCCTCCCTGGTAGTACAGAGACCTTTATCATGCAATAGACGTTCTTTTATTTTCTGTAGTTCCTTTTAGTAAATCTTATTTAATATTATATTTGTGTGCATGCGTGCATGCATGCATGCATGCATTAACATTCTTATCCGCAGTAATTTGCATGCCTTCAGCAGTGGTGGCGTTTGCTTGTCTTCTTATTCTGACGATATTTCAATAACAACACCAAATCTATTTAATTATTTTTATTATTATTCCTTTACTATTATTATTAGCTTTATTACTATTTTTATTATATATACATATATGTTTACAGATTACCCTGTCTATGAGTGTGAATCGTATGAAGCCATACTTACAACATCATTATTATTATTACACTTCTGTTACTCTTATTGTTAATATTATTATTTTTCTATTGCACTTTCTATTGTTATGAATCCTTATTGACTATTACTAACAAATCATATTATTAATCGTTATTGCAAACAACTAATCCTCCTCATCAGACATAACAAAAAATAAAACAATAATAAGCATAATAATTTATTTTTATTATTATTAGTATAATGGTTAGTCGTCTCTGTACTACATAATAATAATAAAGAACAAATAGTGTTTTTTGTTTAAATGCCCTGTCTGCAATTAACAATAATAGATACGAACAAATATTACAATTTATTATGATAATATCTGGGATAAGCAATACCATTACTATTACTATTACTATTATCATTACTATTACTATTAATATTACTAACATTATTATTATTATAATTTATTATAATGCTGTTTATGTCGTTGCCCTTGCATAGGGTAGAGTATAGCCATGAGCTGCAGATACACCTGAAATCGTTTTTAAGTTTTTTTTGTTTGTTTGATCCCTAAACACATTAAATAATTAACTTGTTGAGTAGCGGGAGAGAAGTTGTTTCTTTTTGCTGCATATATGCACTCTAGACCCTCGTTTAATGCATTATTAGTTATAATATCCTTATAATAATAACACTAGCCACCACCAAGGAAACAAACAAAAACCCTTCGCTTCTGCTGCAGCATGCGCCCTATACGCATGTGCATTGAATATACACATCAATAAATAAACATATAAATATATAAATAAATATATAAATAAACATATTTATATATTTATTTATATATGCATATAAACACAACACATGCGCGCAGAATACCTGAAGGCCTCACAGCCGCCGCAGCTACAGTGCAGCAGCAGCAGCAGCAGCTGCAGCAGCAGCTGCAGCAACGACAGGAGTGACATTACCATTAAGGAGAGCCACCCCACTGCTGCATGCGCCTTGCTTGCATACCGCAGGCAGCTGCACACGTTATGCATGCATGCATGCATGCATGCATTTTTCTTGCTGCTGCATGCATGCAAGCAGTAGCATGCATGCAGGTGTGTTGCATGTATGCACAAGCGCATACGCAAATGCATGCACTAATGCATGCATGCATGCATGCATAGAAATGCATGCATTTGTATGTATGTATGTATGTATGTATGTATGTATGTATGTATGTATGTATGTATGTATGTATCGGGTATTGAAGCTATCTGAGTCTGTAGAATTGCGTGTTATGAATGGGTTTAGGTGTTAGGCGATTTTGAAACTTGTATGAGATTTTAATATCTAGATCTCTAGGGTTTTTCTTGTTCTTTCTCACAGCAATTAAACCTGTTACGCTGTCTCCTACTTCACCTACTAAGACATGTTCCATATAAAACACAGTCTGCTTCCAGTGAGTATATCTAGATAAAGGTGAAGTGCTCAGAACAACAGGCTTATGACAGTAGCTAAACACAACATCGAACCAGGCTACCTGCATGCAAACACAAACAAACAAACAAACAAACAAATAAATAAACAAATATGCATGCATGCATGCATGCATGTATGCATGTAATTATCAATTATTTGCACGCATGCATGCATATAAGTATCAATTATTTGCACGCATGCATGCATATAATTATCAATTATTTTGATGCATTCAAACAAACAAACAAACAAACAAACAAACAAACAAATACGCATGCATGCAAATAAAAAAAAATAATCTGCATGCAAACAAACACGGTGTTGCTACGGTGTATATACAGGAAGAAGAAGTAAATAGAGACAAGAGAGAAGAAGAGAGAGTTAAAGAAGTAAAAGAAGAGTTAAAAGCCAGCCCCAAATCAACTTACAAATGCATGCAAGAAATCCTTTCTCTTTAATTGTATATTATAAGCAGAACAGAAATTCAATTCTTCTTTTGTGCAAGTTGTTAAGTCGATCTCCTGAAGCAAACAAATAAATAAATAACTAAATAAATAAATTAAATATACAGCAATATATACAATTATCGCTAGTAGACATACTCCTGCTGCTGATGCTCAGGCTGCTGCTGCTGCTGCTGCTGCTGCTGCCGATCCTGCTGCTACTACTACTACTCGTAGTATTGCTGCTGCTATAAGTGCATACATCCATACAGCTACAGCAGCAGCAAAACCCCAGCAGCAAAAAAGACAGCAGCAAAAAAGGCAGCAGCAAACATGCATGCATGCATGCATGCAGAGGGCTCACCAGGACGCAGCAGGAGTTGGTAGCGACAGCAGCTTCATCTACAGTGTCTACGATCGGCTCTTCAATGATGCAATTCTTGACAACAGAGAAATCTAAGCCGTAGACATTATCCCAGTACCCAACCTTCTCTTCCTAATTAAACAAACGCAGCAACAGAACGCAACTCATTTATATCCATTCAAGTCAGCACATTCACATTGGGCTGCTGCTGCTGCTGCTGCTCTTGCTGCTCCTGCTGCTGCTGCTGCTGCTGCTGCTCCTGCTGCTGCTGCTGGTGCTGCTCTTGCTGCATCTGCTACTTCTGTTTCCCCTTCTGCTGTACTACTACTCTAGCTGCTGCTCCTACTCTAGCTGCTTGCTGCTGTAGCTGCTGCAGGTGTTGAGTGCAGGTGAGGATATATATACTTTATAATCTGCGTCTTCAATAGCAGCAATATAGAGGTGTGCTTTATCAGGAAGGAGTATGCCGCCTTCAGCCAGCCACCTGTCTCTGCAGTATATAACTGTATCGAGCATGCTCTCATAGAGCAAGAAATAGCCCATCCACTCGGAGATAATAACATCAACGTGCTGTACAGGCAGCTCAATTTCTTCAGCTTTTCCCTCTATATACGTTATACAATTTTCATATCCGTTTGCTGCTGCTATCTTTCTAGCAATGTTTATTATTTCTGAGCACTCTATACCGTATACATGCTGCGCTCCTGCACGTGCAGCAAATAAAGATAATATACCTGTACCGCTACCGACATCCAGCACTATCTTTCCTTCAAACAAATGTTTGTTCTCCATTATAGCCCGTTGATAGCTGCCTGTACACATACACCCTAAACCCTAAACCCTAAACCCTAAACCCTAATGCATTCCATACCCTTACATCCTTCAAGCAATAAACCCTAAACATATTTCTATCTATCTATCCATTCATCCATCCATGCATACATGCATGCATATTGTTAAATAAATTATAGAGACAACAATAAGATATAAATATAAATACTGCAAATACAGAAAAAGAAGGATAAACAGTAATAAACACAAACACATTATTAGGGTTTAGGGTTTGGCGGCAGGCTTGGCTGGATTGCAGTGAGGGTTACTAAACAGTCTGCCTAGGGTTTAGGGTTTAGAGCTTGTTGAGGGTTTAGGGTTTGTTCAGGGCTTAGGGCTTCTTTAGGGTTTAGAGCTTCCTTAAGGGTTTAGAGTGTGCTCGGGTTACGGGTGTGTGAGGGTTTAGGGTTTAGGGTTTGTGAGCGTTTAGGGTTTAGGGTTTGTGAGGGTTTAGGGTTTAGGGTTTGTGAGGGTTTAGGGTTTACGGTTCGTAAGGGTTTAAGGCTTAGGGTTTGTGAGGGTTTAGGGTTTGTGAGGGTTTAGGGTTTGTGAGGGTTTAGGGTTTGTGAGGGTTTATACTTGTTCGAACGGAGTCTTTAATCATTTCTTCATGGATGCTGAAGTGTGCATAAGAATTAAAATAATAATCTGCAGAAGAAATATTTTCTTGTTGTAATTCTTTCCAGCTAGATGTAAATGCAGCTTTCTCCTCTTCAGACACCCGAAGAGGTGCGCATACACCTGAATTATTACTTCCTGCTGGTCCTCGTCCGCATCTCCACATTCCTTTCTGTTTATTATTATTATTGTTATTATTATTATTATTGTTGTTGTTGTTATTGTTATTATTGTTATTGTTTTTGTTTTTGTTTTTGTTGTTGACGGGGCTGGTACTTAAGGAGGGTGTAGTGCTGCTGCTGCTGCTGCTGCTGCTGTTGTTGTTATTGTTGCTGGTTGCTGCTGCTGCAGCAGCAGCAGAGTTGGGTGCTGCTGCTGAGAAGCCTTTAATGCTGCTTTGCGTCGAGGACTCCATTGCTGCAGTGCATGCAAACAAAGCCCCAAGCCTTTAATAGAAAGGAAGAGGCAGCAGCTGCTACCTGAAACCCTATTAACAAACACAAACCACAAGCAAATGAGACGTTAAAACAACAATAATGCAGCACTAATCAATGAAGATAAACGTAAGAAAGACATTTAAATGTATTTGTCATATCTTCCTAAAGATAAATACAGAAACAAACGGTGTGCATGCAAATCTGTAGACGAATACCTTCTGCTGTTGCTGCTGCTGCTGCTGCTACTGTTGCTGCTGTTGTGCTGCTTCGGCTACTGCTGCTGCTGTTACTGCTGCTGCTGCTGGTGCGTGCATGCTTGCTGTTTGCTTGTGGCTGTTTATTTTCTTTTTGCTGCCGCAGCAGCTGCATGCAGCAGCAGAGGGTTTGGGGCTGGATGCAGCGAGAAGGCATACCGATATGGGGGGTGCAGCAGAAGAGAGAGTTAAAGAAGTAGACAGATCTTCTGTTGCTGCTGCATGCAGCAGCAGCAAAA
>NW_013549602.1:10111-13951 GCF_000499425.1 Eimeria acervulina | reverse complement strand
CAGTGAAATCCAAAGCCTAGGCGCCCACATCAAACAAATCGTAAACCCTAAACCACAAACCCTAGACCCTAAACCCTAAATATGCAATGAAATGCAAGGCTTGGGGGCCCATATCTAAGCAAATCGTAAACCCTAGACCGTCTACTGCTCGCTTCTGCTGCTGCTGCTGCTGCTGTTTCTGCTGCTGCAGCCTGTATGCGTTTGCTGCTTACTTGGAGGGGTGCCGACGAGCGTCTCCATCAAGGAGTTATCTAAAAGGCCTCAGATTATTGTCGCTACACCCGGTAAACCCTAAACCCTAAGCCCTAAACCCTAGCCAAGTTGCACTGTCGCCTTAGAGGCAGCGTTCCCCCTACTAAACACCACCACACTGCTGTTATTGCTGTTGCTGCTGCTGCTGCAGGACGGCTGCTGCTGCTGCTGAACTACCGGAGGCAGCGGCGGCGCGTGCGGTGCATCTGCGCGCATTCGCAGTGGGTAGCAGAAGCAGCAAAGGCTTCAGCAGAGTCAGCAGCAGCAGCAGCAGCAGCAGCAGCAGAAGCAGCAGCGGAAGCAGCAGCACAGAGAACTGGGGGACCGACGGATGCAGCAGAAGAGGATAATCTTGCTGCTGCTGCTGCTGAAGCACAAACCAAAGCAGAAAGTACTGCATTGTTTGCTGCAAGCGCGAAAGCAGCAGCAGCAGCTGCTGCTGCTGTCTGCACCTGCAGCACCGTGCCACTGCAGCAGCAGCTGCAGCAGCAGCTACGCCTGGTGATCCTCGATGAGGCCGACTTGCTGCTAGACACCTTCTTCAGGGCACAAACCAAGTCCGTGCTGCTGCTGCTTGCTGCTGCTGCTGCTGCTGCTTGTTGCTGTTGCTGCTGGCTGTTGCTGCTGCGTGTTTGTCGTAACGCGGCTCTTCTTCGTGTCTCTAGACCTGCTGTTGCTGCTGTTGCTATTGCTGCTGCTGCTGCTGCTGTTGTTGGCCTTCATGTCATCTCGACTTAACGTATTAAGTCCCCCTTTCCGTTCTAGAGCTCCTCGTTCTCTTTGCTGCTGCTGATGCTGCTGCTGCTGCTGCTGCTGCTGGGGTGTCTGTACAGGGAGATCCTTGACCGCGTGCTGCGACCGAGTGCGCAGCTAACAGCGTATTCTGCTACATTCGCCCCACAGCTGCTGCGTTATTTAGAAGAGGAGCTGCTGCAGGGGTCCGAGAGACTCGTTGCAACTGCTACTGCTGCTGCTGCTGCTCCTGGCGAGGAGCAGCAGCAGGAGCAGCAGCAGGAGCAGCAGCAGGAGCAGCAGCAGGAGCAGCAGCAGCAAACGAAGCCAAGAGAGCTAAAACGCCTGCTGCTGTGCTCCTCCAGGGTACGCTTCGCCCCAAGCCCGAACCCGGATACCCACAGCAGCAGCAGCAGCAGCAGCAGCAGCAGCAGCAGCAGCAGTGGAAGCAGCAGTACTAACAAGAACAGCAGCAGCAACTCAGAAGGAGGAGTAGGGGGGCCTTCTGGCAACAACGAGAACGGCAGCAGCCGCAGCAGCAGCGACAGCAGCAACAGCAGCAACGGCAGCAACGGAGTTGAGGATCTCCCTCCTCCCGGTACACCTGAAGCAGAAGCAGCACTATTAGAGACACGCATGCAGCTGCAGCGGCTGCAGCAGCAACGCATCGCAGATATGGCGCTGCCTCCGCCGGTCCTCACAGGTTTGCTGCTGCTGCTGTTGCTGCTGCGTCTCTTGCTGCTGCTGCTGCTGCTGTTGCTGCTGGTGATGCTACTGCTGCTGATGCTGTTGTTGCTGCTGTTGCTGCTGCTGCTGCTGCTTGTCGTAGTACTGCGAGTGGTTTTGTTGCTGCTGCACCCGACTCGGCAGTTTGATCTGCGTGACTACTTGCTGCTGCTGCATCTGCTGCTGCGTCTCTTGCTGCTGCTGCTGCTGCTGCTGCAGGGATAATATACGGTTTGATGGAGGTGCCCATGGGAGACTCAGGGCTGCGCACTTTGGGGCTGAAGCTGCAAATGCTGCTGCATGCGATGAGCCGCATATACTTTAGACAGGCAGTTATCTTCGTAAATGAACCCGTCGTGTAAACCCTAAACCCTAAACCCTAATCACCATAAAAACCCTAATTAATCCCTTGCAGCCATTGAGGCTTCAAACCCTGGCCCCCGTAAACCCTAAACCCTAATCTCCATATATCATAAACCCTAGACGACAATAACCCTAAACCCTTGTCGCCGATAACTCCAAACCCTAATCACGATAAACCCTTAACCCTAAACCCTACTCGCCGTAAACCCTAAACCCTAAACCCTAAACCCTAGTTGCCATGAACCTCATCGTTCTTTCCCAACCCTTGGCCCTTATGTTGTTGTTTAGGGTTTAGGGTTTAGGGTTTTAGGGTTTGCACACCGCATCTCCTAAACCCTAAACCCTAAATCTTGTAGCCCGAACACAAGAAACTCACGCCTGGGGCCTAAACCCTAAACCCTAAACCCTAAACCCTAAATACCAGAACGCAAATGAAGCTGTTTCACTTTGTGGGAGTAGCTTCTTAAGACTTTCAAGCCGCAGTATTCACACGGAGACAGTTTAGGGTTGGGGGTTAGGGTTTAGGGTTTAGGGTTTAGGGTTTTGCAGGCTGTCTTTGCTGCAGGGGGACACATGTCGCACAGAGCCTGCGGCGCCTCGGCATTAGCGCTGTGTACACCAGGTGAATATAAAAGAGATCTTAGGGTTTAGGGTTTAGGGTTTTGCTGTGTGGCCAGCGCTTCAGTAATAAACCCTAAACCCTAAACCCTAAACCCTTGAGGTTGTGCTTGCTGTTCAGTGGGCGTTTGCCTCAAAGCGAAAGGGATAAACGCGTCGCTGCTTTGAAGAAATTTGAGTGCAGAGTGATGGTTTGCTCAGATCTGGTGAGGGTTTAGGGTTTAGGGTTTAGGGTTTAGGCTCAGGCGGATGCTAGCTTCATTCACCTCCCTTCACTTCCCTGGAGGAGAGCAGAACGCTAGGGTTAAGGGTTTACGGTTAAGGGTTTAGGGTTTAGGGTTTAGGGTTTAGGGTTTGCGTCCAGATGAGCCGTGGCATCGATGCGGTCGGCGTCGATTTTGTTATAAACTTCAACTTGCCCATGGTTAGCAGCAGGCGCATTCCCCTGCTGCTGCTGCTGCTGCTGCTGCTGCTGCTGCTGCTGCTGCTGCTGCTGCTGCTGTTATTGTTGCAGTTACCGTCTGGCTGCTGCTGCTGTGATTTTTGCTGCTGCTGTTTTGCTGCTTTTGCTGCTTCTGGTTTGCTGTTGCTGAGGGCTGGTGCCCTTTCTATATCTGCCTTCGTTGTTTGCTGCTGCTGCTGCATGTGCTGCTGTAGTTTTCCTGAGTGGAGGCTGTTGCTACTGCTGCTTCTGTTGCTGGTGCTTCTGCTGCTTGCTGCTGCCGTCAACTGCTGCTGCTGCTGCTGCTTTCGTTGCTTGCTGCTCCCGTCCACGGCTGCTGCTGCTGTTGTTTTTGTGCCTTGCTGCTTCCGTCAACTGCTGCTGCTGCTGCTGTTACTTTCGGTGCTTGCTGCAGCCATTAACTGCTGCTGCTGCTGCTGCTGCTGCTGTTTGCTGCTCAGGATAAGGAGACCTTCTTACACCGCGGGGGCCGCGCAGGTCGTTTCGGTAGTTGGGGCATCTGTTTGTCTCTGGCTTCAGCAGATGAGGCAGCTAGCTATAGATATATTGCAGCTAGCTACAGCATTACGCTGCATTCGCTTGAAGAGGTGCAGCAGCTACAAGCTACCCTTGTCCCCCAGGTACGCGAGCTGCGTGCAGCAGCAGCAGCAGCAGCTGCTGCTGCTGCTGATGCTGCTGCTGCGCAG
>NW_013549602.1:0-10011 GCF_000499425.1 Eimeria acervulina | reverse complement strand
CAGCCGGGAACGCACGCAGAAGGCGCTCTGGAAGAGGAACAGCAGCAGCAGCAGCAGCAGCAGCAGCAGCAGCAGCAGCAGCAGCAGCAGCAGCCGCAGCTGCTGCTGCTGCCTACTCAGGAGGGGGAAGAGACAGAACTGGAGTTTACGCTGCACCACAAAGAGCAGCTGCGGCAGCAAATTGAATTGCTGCAGCAGCAAAAGAGAGAGACAGAAGACGAAGCAGATAAGCAGCAAAGACAGCAGCAGCAACGCATTGCGCAGCGGCAGCTGCAGCAGCAGCAAGCTGACCTGGAGAGACACAGCAAGTTCCTGCTGCAGCAGAAGGCACTGCTGGAGCAGCAGCGATACGAAGAAGAGGAACAGCAATATGAACGGCAGCAACAGCAGCAGCAGCAGCAGCAATCCCACCACCAGCACCGACAGCATCACAAACACCGCGAAGTAGAGCAGCAACAACGCCAGCAGCAGCAGGAGCAGCAGCAGCAGCAGCACGAAGTGGAGCAGCAGCAGCGGGAGCAGCAGCAGCAGCGGGAGATAGAGCAGAAGAGACAGTGGGAACGGCAGCATCAGCTGCTGGAGCACATGCAGGTGCAGCAGCAAGTTAGTCAGAGAAGCCCTTGGGTGCTGCGGCATGGACGGAGACACTCGATGCCTGCAGCAGCAGCAGCAGCAACAGCAACAGCAGCATCAGCAACAGCAAGGGGCCGAGGTCGCGCAGGAGGCCGCGTGAGTAGGAGCGTCCAGCAGCAGCCCAGGCAGCCGCAGCCGCAGCAGCAGCAGCAGCAGCAGCAGCAACAGCGGCGACTGGGACTGCAGCAGCAGCAGGTGCTGCTGCACCAGCTGCAGCAACTGCAGCAGCAACAAAGCCGCCGCCGCTCGAGCTTCCCGCCAGACAGCCTCTCTTCCTGGTACATAGACTCTATTGCTGCTGCAGCAGCAGCAGCAGCAGCAGCAGCAGCGGGCGAGGGTGACCAGGAGGCAGCAGTAGCAGCAAACTACCTCTGTGCGCTTCCCGTCACGCCCATAGCAAGCGCTGCTGCTGCAGCAGGAGCAGCAAAAGCAGCAGCAGCAACACCTGGACGAGCAGCCTCTCATGAAGCTGCGGGCGTTCCGATTGCTGCTGCTGCGGATACAGCAGCAGCAGCAGCAGCAGCAGCATCGCAGCCTATCTCCGTCCTCGGCCACTTTATCCCGCGGGAGCAGCAACAACAGCAGCAGCAACAACAACAACAACAGCCGCAGCAGCAGCACCAGCTGCAGCAGCAGCAGCGAGGGATGGCGCTGCGGCTGCAGGCTTTGGGTAACCGCCGGTTGGGCTCCGGCGAGGCAGAGCCCAGCAGCAGCAGCAGCAGCAGCAGCAGGTGTCAGCCGGATTGCCTTCATTTGGTGCTGGAGTATAGCCCATTGGCTGCTACTGCTGCTGCTACTGGAGCAGCAGCAGCTGCTGCAGCTGCTGCTGCTCCGCATGCAGCAGCAGAAGAAGAACGACGGGTTTTGTCTTTTTGTGTGCGTCATGACTTACAAGACGCCACAGTAGTGCAGCAGCAGCTTTGTATTGATGGATCTGCACTTCGTGCTGCACTTGCTGCTGCTGCTGCTGCCGATCCTGCTGCTGCTGCTGCAGATATTGCTGCTGCTGTCGCCGCCAACCTTCCTGCTGCTGCTGCTGCTGCTCTGGCTGCTAGAGCAGCACACTTCGTACGCCGAGAGCAGCAAAGTGCTGCAGATCATGCTCCCGTGGCCTTCGTCCTTTTCAGATACTTGCAGCAGCAGCAGCAGCAACAACAGCAGCAGCAGCAGGGTGTGCAGCAGCAGGAGCAGCAGCAGCAGCAAGAGATGGAGCAGCAGGAACAGCGGCAGCAAGGGCAGCAGCAACCAGAGCTGGAGCAGCAGCAACAACAGCAGCAGCAACAGCAGCAGCAGCAGCAAGAGCTGGAGCAGCAGCGGGTGCAGGAGCAGCAACGGGATGAGTTGGCTGCAGCAGCAGAGAAGAGGTTAGAGGGGATTTTGCAGCAGCAAATGCAGGAGACAGCAGACTTGCGGCAGCAGCAGCGGCGAGAAGAGAAGCAGCTACAGAACAGGCAGCAGCTGCAGCTGATGCTGCAGCGCTACACGCTGCAGCAGCTGCAGCAGCAGCACAAACAGCATGATAGTTCGATGCAGCAGCTCTGGAGAGACCATCAGCAGCAGCAAGTGGAGTTGGTGCTGCAGCAGCGTCAAGTTATTGAGGACGTCTGGGAGGAGACGCAGGAGCAGCAGCAGCACCAGCAGCAGCAGCGCTTGCTGCTGCAGCAACAGCGCCACGAGCAGCAGCAGCAACTCTTGCTGCAGCAGCAGCGCCAGGAGCTGCAGGCAGCAGTAGCTACAGACGCGCTGCAGTACTTCGTTGTAGCTCTCCCAGTCGAGGAGTTGCTGCCTCTCCTAGTGGTGCTGGAACAGGCTGTTGCTGCTGCTGCTGCTGCTGCAGCTGCTGCTGCTGATTGTCCCCTCAACAACCCCCCCGACTGTCCCTTGCCGCTGCCTTGTCTGTCTCTTCATGAAGCAGCACGTTGGTGTCTCTTCGCGCAGCAGCATTGCAGCCAGGAGATAGGCAGCAGCAGCAGCAGCAGCAGCATTAGAGATCATCCCGCGCCACACTAAGAGGCCCAGCAGCAGCTGCAGCAGCAGCAGCAGAAGAGGACGTGCGATCAGTAGTAGTAGCAGTAGTAGTAGCAGCTGCTGCTGCTGCATCAGCAGCTGCAGCAGCATCCGGGGCATCTCCTTTTCGGCAGGGCCTCTTTTACAGCAGCAAGCAGCGCAGCAGCAGCAGCAGCAGCTTCAGCAGCTTCAGCAGCAGCAGCAGCTGCTGCCGTCTCTGTTGTTTATCTTAGCCCTATGCATTTTTGAGTGTTGTTTAAATGTTTTAATTAATCTGTATTCGTGCATCAGCGCCGTTTTGTCTTTTGCCTTCATTTGCTGCTGCTGCTGCTGCTGCTGCTGCTGCTGCCACCAGGTCCGTCTGCTGCATCGCCGTGGCTGCTGCAGCCGCTGCAGCAACAGCAGCTGCAGCAGCAGCTGCAGCAGCTACAGCAGCATTAGTAGCAGCTGCATCAGCAGCTGCAGCAAGAGCAGTAACGCCTGCATCAGCAGCTGCACCAGCAGCTGCAGCAGAAACAATAGGAACAACAGAAACTGCAGCAGCTGCTGCTGCAGCAATAGCCGCTGCAACAGCAGCAATAACAATGACAGCTGCAGCAGCAGCTTTTTTATATTTCCCTAACGAACAATGGCTGGAAGCATTTGGGTTTATTTGATTTGATGATGGTGGTTCGGGTGTATCTTCACTTCGTTGCTGCATAGACAGCCGAATAAACTGCCTTCTTCTAATGTCCCCTTTCGGGTTTAGGGTTTAGGGTTTAGGGTGTAGGGTTTAGGGTTTTAGGGTTTTAGGGTTTAGTGTTTAGCGCTGATGTTGTGGGGTCGGTGACCCGCAACTTCTGATCCCTGCATCCGCTCTGGAACCTACGGAAAGAGCAATTCATTAAGGTTTAGGGTTTAGGGTTTAGGGTTTAGGGTTTAGGGTTTAGGGTTTTAGGTGACCAGTGGTCATGGTAAGGTCACCTCAAGCGGAGGGGGGCATTTGAAGGATAAAGAGAAAGAAAAAGACTAAAAATAATAAAAATAAAAATAAAATAAAACTGAGAGAGATATATTCGTTTGTTTTAATAGCAGCAAAAACAAAGAAGAGACAGCAGCAGATGAAGACAAACAAAAAATGTGTTGAGGGGTTTCGCCGGGAGAGTAGATGCGTTCTTCTTTGTTTATTATTATCTTTTTATCTTATTTATTTAAACAATAAATATAATGCAAATAATATGCTGTTGACGTATATCTTTGGAGATAAAACAGAAATACTGCTGCTACAGCTGCTGCTACTGCTGCTGCTACTGCTGCTGCTGCTGCTGCTGTTGCTGCTGCTGCTGCTGCTGCTGCTCTAGCCGCCTGCAGCAGTGAGGTTCTGCAGATTAATTTTGTTCGAATTTAAGTTAATTGTCTTTTTCTATTTGTCTTTTATTTTTATATATTTATTTCTCTTTTTGCTGCGCTTTGTATGAGGTGTCTCCCTATACACCCCGATAATTACAACAGCTTCATATTTCTTTGTTTTGTTTGTCTTGCAGTTTGTTTGTTCTTCGTGTCCTCACTCTTGACCTAGTCTACGTCGTCATCTCACAGCCCCCTGCAGCAGCAGCAGCAGCAGCAGCAGCAACAGCAACAGCAGCAGCAACAGCAGCAGCAGCAACAGCAGCAGCAGCAGCAACAGCAGCAGCACAGCAGCAGCAGCAGCACAGCAGCAGCAGCAGCAAGGTTCGCATCTGGTGCAGCAGGATCTTCATCAGCAACAGGAAGCTGTTTAGCAGCAGCAGGAGGAGGAGCAGCAGCATTATCAGCAGCAGGTGTATTAACGTGAGAGTGTGTATAAGGACGTTGATGTATATTTGACTGCAATATAACTCATCGAATAGAAGGAAAAGATGTATTCACACCTCAATAGTGTCTCCGCATGCAGCCCCAAATGTCATGCTGCTGCAGCAGAAGATGTACAAGCCCCAGGAGATGATACACGAGTTAGCAGCAGCATGCGGCCTGAAGAGAAGCGAACGCTATGGGTCGGAGATTTAGATAAGGTGTCTGGGGTAATAGAAGAAAGTTATATAACTCATCATATGTTCTTAGAGTTTGCAGGCAGCATTAGAGCTGTACGTGTCTGTAGAGATAAGGTGTATAGACACCCCAGCTTTGCTTTCTGTGAATTCTCTTCAACTGCTGAAGCTCAATATGTTTTAATGCATATGAATGGGAAGCTAGTCCCAGGGAGACAGCATAAATATAAATTAAATTGGGCTTCATTTAATCTAACAGCTACACCCCACAGCAAGACAGTGTACAGCAAGCCTCCTCAGCTTCACAACGCTCCTTCTGCTGCTCCTGCTCCTGCTCCGCTTACTGCTCCTCCTCCTGCTGCTGCAGGTCTCCCTGCTGCAGCAGCAGCACCAGGGACGCCCGCAGCAGCAGGAACAGCAACGCCAGGTCAGATATATTTAATGCAGTAACTAAAGGAGACACACAAACAAACACTGCAGTCTCTACTATTACAAATAAACTCAGCCGAAGATCTAGGGTTTAGGGTCTAGGGTTTAGGGTTTAGGGTTTAGGGTTTAGGGTTTAGGTTATTGGGGGGATGGGGTGTTCAGGGGTTAGGGTTTTGGGTTTAGGTCTTTGGGGCTGTGGTTCAGGGTTTAGGGTTTAGGGTTTAGGGGTTTTAGTTCGGGTCAAGGGATTAGGGTTTAGGGTTTAGGGTTTAGGGTTTAGGGTTTAGTGCGTTGCCTTCAGGTGTCTCTGGTGAGGAGACAGTCTCCATTTGGGTTGGCAGCCTGGACCCGGCTACTTGCAGAGAAGAAGTAGAGGAGTTATTTAGGAGACACTATAACTCTGTGGGGCTAGTTAAACTCATTCTAGACACAAATACAGGTCCGCACTAGGCAGCAACACTTGCTGCTGCTGCTGTTGCTGCTGCTGTTGCTGCTGCTGCTGTTGTTGCTGTTGCTGTTGCTGCTGCTGCTGCTGCTGCTGTTGCTGCTGCTGGTCTCCTTTTCCTCTCAGTAGAAGTGCTCGCTTACACAAACTCACCCTCTTCGTGCATTTGTCTCCACCGCTGTCTCCTTGTCTCTGTCTCTGTCTTTCGGTTTATATCTCCATGTCGCTCTCTCTGTCTCTGTCTCTCTGTCTCTGTCACTGTCTCTGTCTCTGTCTCTGTCTCTGTCTCTCTCTGTCTCTGTCTTTGTCTTTGTCTCTCTCTCTCTCTCTATCTCTGTCTCTGTGTCTCTCTGTCTCTGTCTCTGTCTCTGTCTCTGTCTCTCTCTCTCTGTCTGTCTCTGTCTCTGTCTCTGTCTGTCTCTCTCTCTCTCTCTTTCTCTTTGTGTATCGGTCTCTGTCTCTGCTTCTGTCTCCTTTTGTCCCCTTTTGCTTTCTCTTGTCCCCTTTTGTCTCCTTTTGTCTTGCTCTGTCTCCTTTTGTGTCTCTTTTGCCTGTCTCTTTTATGTCTTGTTTATATCCCCTTGTGTGTCTGTTTGTGTCTCTTTTATATCTCGTCTTGTCTATTTTTGTCTCTCTTTTATCTCTTTTATATGTCTTTCTCTGTCTCTTTTATATCTTTTCATCGCTCTTATTTGTCTCCTTTGTCTCCTGTTGGGTGTCTTTAACCTGTCTTTCTATCTCTTTTATTTGTCTCTTTTTGTGTCTCTTTTATTTGTCTCCTTTTGTCTCTTTTAATACCTTTTAATTGTCTCCTTTTGTCTTTATGTGTTTGATTATTATATCTCTTTTGATATCTTTTAATTGTCTCCTTTTGTCTCTTGCTGCTTGTCTACTATACCTCTTTTAATCTCCTTCAATTGCTTCTTTTAATATATTTTAATTGTCTCCTTTTATCACTTGCTGTGTCTCTTTTAATATTATTAAATATCTTTTAATTGTCTCCTTTTGTCTTTATGTGTTTGATTATTATATCTCATTTGATATCTTTTACTTGTCTCCTTTTATCGCTTTCTATGTCTCTATTATATCTGTTTTAATATATCTTTAAAATTGTCTCCTTTTGTCTTTTTGTGTGTTTGATGTGTCTCCTTTTGTCTCCTTTGAAGGAAGCTGCAAAGGGTTTGGGTTTGTGCATTTTAGAGACAGTGCAGAGGCTGAGAGGGCCCTGCAAGAAATGAACGGGGCCCTCTGTCACGGTAGAAGTATTCGGGTTAACCGATCGCATAGCAGCCGTGCTGCTGCTGCTGCTGCTGCTGCTGCTGCTGCTGCTGGCCCTGCAGCAGCAGCAGCAGCAGCAGCAGCAGCAGCAGCAGGGGGAGGAGGGTCTTGGTATAATAGAACAGATGCTTCTTTGTGCTCAGCACTAGAAAAGATATTCAATGCAACAGCAAGAGAAGCGCAGCAAAGAGCAGCAGCTTGCTGCCCTTGTCCTTCTCTCAGCAAGCGTAAACGGGGTGTACATACACCTGCTGCTGCTGGTGCTGCTGCTGGTACTGCTGCTGCTGCTGAAGCAGCAGCAAGGAAGATTATCATTCGGGGCCTAGATGCACATTGTACAGAAAATGCGCTGTACAGACACTTCATCCCCTTTGGAGACATTATAGAGACACGTTTAGGTGCAGGCAGCAAGGGGACAGTTATATTTGTAGATGCAGCAGCAGCAGCAAATGCGCAGCAATGTATGGATGGGGCTGCATTAGGGACAGCTCGAATCTCAGTAGAACTTGCTTCTGCTGCTGCTGCTTCTGCTGCTGCAGAAGAAGACGGGTGCAGCAGAGGGAAACGATGGCATGGCAGCTCAGCAGCAGCAGCAGCAGCACCAGCAGCAGCAGCAGCAGCAATAGCAACAGCACCAGCAGCAGCAGAGACAGTCTCGTGGCAGGAAGATACCTCCCGTCTCAATCTTTCTTTATATCAACAGCAGCAGCAACAGCAGCAGCAGCAGCTGCTGCTCCTGCAGCAGCAATTCCTGCAGCAGCAGCAGCAGCAGGCTTTGCAGTACGCGCAGCATTATCAGCAGCAGCAAGAGGCTGCATGGAGGAGAAGGGAGACAGGAGACACCATAGAGGGTGAAGAGACAGCAGCAAAAGAAGCTAAACTGTCCGGGGGTTTGTTATTTGACACAGACCCTTGTCTTATTCCTTCTGAATTGCTATCAAGGTGCATGTACACCGCAACAGCAATAGAAATGCAGCATACAATGGAGAGACATATATATAATACTCTGCTACCTTGTCAGTTGTCTCTACCAAGGGGAAAAGGAGACACTTTTGCTGCTGTCTCCATTGAGGACGAGCTTGCTGCTGCTGGTGCTGCTCTTGCTGCAGCACTACGCAGCAAACTGCAGCAGAAGGTTCTTAAAGGCCTGCCGCTGCACCCCCCTGAATTAGAACAGCTTTATGTAGAGGAGACAGAAGTGGAGACAGCACCATTTCTCTTTTAATCAATGTGTCTCTACTTGCAAAAAGGAGACAGAGACACAAAGGAGACACCCGACCAACACCTTCTCTCTGCGTCTTAGAGGCACACAGACACAGAGACAGCTGCTGAGAGGAGCAGCAGCAATATCGGCGAAGCAGCAAATGCAATACCGGCAGAAGAGACAGCAACAAAGGGAGGACCCGCTGTTGCTGCTGCTACTGCTGCTGCTGCTGCTGTTGCTGCAGCTGTTGCCGCCGCTGTTGCTGCTATTTTGTATATTTGTTTAGCTGCTCTTGTCTGCTATTATGCTGGGGGCGATTGTCTTTGGGTGTATTCAATTAGAAAGACAGCCCCTGAAGTGTACGTACACCTGCATGCACGTGAAGAGAAGAAACTCTCTAGAGGCATGCATGCAACCAGAAGAACATGCATGCATGCATGCATGTTCTTTTGGGGCTGTTTTTCTCCTACGAGGGATAGAAGGTTTTTTAATTGCCTTTGTTTAGCCCCTCTAACACTAAACACTTTTAAAGAAAAACAAAAACTCAGCTGGTAGCTGCGAGGAGACAGCGCAGCCCCTTTAGCACATTAACTGTCTCCTAAACTGTCTCCTTCTGTCCCTCCAGGAGACAAAAGAGGAGACACAAAGACAGACGCAAACGCAGACATATCAACCACCACACGTTCAGCAGCAGGGCCCCACAAAGGGTAACGGGGGGCCCCACAGGGGACACTAGGGGGCCCCACAGGGGACCCTAGGGGGCCCCAAAGAGGGTACTGGGGGGCCTCAAAGAGGGTACTGGGATGCCCCAAAGAGGGTACTGGGGGGCCCCACAGAGGGTGTCATAGAAAGGTTAGGGTTGGTGGGGTGCATAGACAGCCAAAAGGAGACAATTTGTATGTACTTCTTTGCTGGGGGTTATTGCGAAGACAAATAAAAGGAGATAATGAAGAAAGGAAGAGGAAGAGACAGAGAAGGAGACAGAGACAGAGACAGAGACAGAGAATACGGTTGCGCATGCTGCTGCACTTGGCTCGCTCTGTGTGTCTGTGTAGCAGCTGTAGAACCTGCATGCATGCATTGCATGCATGCAGTCTGTGCATGCATGCATGCATGCATGCATTGCATGCATGCAGACTGTGCATGCATGCAGGCTTTGCGTGCATGCAGGCGTTGCATGCATGCAGACTTTGCATGCATGCAGACTTTGCATGCATGCATGCAGTGCATGCATGCAGGCTAAGGAATGAGGCGTTGTGTGGGGCTGGCAGGTTTTTCTCCTGTCGGCCTCACAACGAAATCAGCAACAGAGGCGGGTGTCCCTTGTCTTGTGGAGACAGCCTGAAGAGACAGCAAACAGAGACAGAGACAGAGAAGAGACAGAGACACATAAGGGGATGCTCGCGTTGTTTATGTCTCCCTCTCACTAAACCCTAAACCCTAAACCCTAAACTCTATACTCTAAACCCTAAAGCCTTGATATATGAAGAGAGACTGAGAATGCTGCACTGCTGCTGTTCCTTCCTCTATCTCGTTTTGTCTCTTTCTGTCTCCTCTTTATTTGTCGCCGTTTATCTATTGCTGTCTCCTTTTGTCTCTCTGTCTCCTCCTGTCTCCGTTCAACCCTAATACTGTGCTGTCTCCTTTTGTCTCTTTTTGTCTCCCTTTGCCTCTAATCGTGGTATCTGCTGTCTCCTTTTCTCTCTTTAACTGTCTCCTTCTATCTCTTTTTCTGTCTCATTTTGCCTCCTCTTTCTGTCTCCTTTTGTCTCTCCATCTGTCTCCTTTTGCCTCTTTATCTGTCTCCTTTTGTCTCTTTAACTGTCTCCTTTTGTCTCTTTAACTGTCTCATTTTGCCTCCTCTTTCTGTCTCCTTTTGTCTCTCTTTCTGTCTCCTTCTGTCTCTCTATCTGTCTCCTTTTGTCTCTCTATCTCTCTCCTTTTGTCTCTTTATCTGTCTCCTTTTGTCTCTTTATTTGTCTCCTTTTGTCTGTTTATCTGTCTCCTTT
>NW_013549603.1:10637-13684 GCF_000499425.1 Eimeria acervulina | reverse complement strand
AAACAAACAAACAAACAAACAAACAAACAAACAAACAAACAAACAAACAAACAAACAAACAAAGTAAGGAAGAGACATAAATAAACAAACAAACGAAGAGAAAATACGAACAGAGCAGCAAACTAAGACAAAGACAGACAGAGACAGAGAGAGACAGACATTTAAAGAGAAGAAACAGTAATAAAAACAGACACAGACACAGAGACAGAGACAGAGACAGAGACAAAGAGATAGATAGATTGATAGATTGATAGATTGATAGATAGAGACAGAGACATAGACAGAAAAAGAGAGACGTATATATATATATATACATACATATATATACATATATATATATCTATAGAGACAGACAGGCATATATATATATATATATATATACGTATATATATATATATATATAGAGAGAGAGAGAGAGAGAGAGACAGATGTCTGTGTCTAGATAGAAAGAGACAGAAACAAAGACGGAGACAGAGACAGAGAGACAAAGACAGAGACAGATAAAAGAGTAAAAGAGAGAAGAAGCACAGGGATAGGTGCGGAGCAGCAAATTCAAAATAAAAGAGAGGAGACACATTTATTAAGGTGTCTCTTCTCTGCAGCCATACGCCTAACCACTGCAGCAGGCAGAAGCAGCAAATAAACATAAAACTTCAGCAAGAAAAAACGAGGAGACCCTCGGAACAGCTTCTTCAACTGATGCTTTTGCTGCTGCTGCTGCTGCTGTTGCTGCTGCTGCTGCTGTGGCTGCTGCTGGTTGTCGTGTTGCTCGCTGTAGTGCTGCCGCTGCTGGTGCTGCTAATGCTGCTCTTAGACAGGAACCCTTTGATACTGGTTGCATGCCGAGGTACAGCAGGGAGATCTGCTGCAGCAGCTGCAGCAGCAGCTGCTGCTGCACCGATGTCGGGCTTGCTGCTGCTGCTGCCTTTTGTTTGCTGCTGCAGAGAAGGGGTGCACCGCATTCTGCTGTTGCTGCTGCTGCTATTTGCTGCTGTGCTGGCGGCGGAGAGAGCGGGGCTGCTGAGGCCCTGAAGAGAAAGAGAAGCAAAGTCGTTAGTGAAGCAGCCTGACGGTGCTGCTGCTGCTGTTGCTGCTGCTGCTGGTGCTGGTGCTGCTGCTGCTGCTGCTGCTGCACGTCTCGTCCCCACTGGAAGCCCCGGCACCTCACCGAGACTGGGAGGAATTAGGGACGGCCCCATGCGAAGCATTTGCTGCTGTTGCTGCTGCTGTTGCTGTTGCTGCTGCAGCAGCAGCGGCAGCTGGCGCTTGCCTCCATCCGTGCTGCCGTATGGTGCTGCTGTTGCTGCTGCTGGTTGTCGTGTTGCTCGCTGTAGTGCTGCCGCTGCTGGTGCTGCTAATGCTGCTCTTAGACAGGAACCCTTTGATACTGGTTGCATGCCGAGGTACAGCAGGGAGATCTGCTGCAGCAGCTGCAGCAGCAGCTGCTGCTGCACCGATGTCGGGCTTGCTGCTGCTGCTGCCTTTTGTTTGCTGCTGCAGAGAAGGGGTGCACCGCATTCTGCTGTTGCTGCTGCTGCTATTTGCTGCTGTGCTGGCGGCGGAGAGAGCGGGGCTGCTGAGGCCCTGAAGAGAAAGAGAAGCAAAGTCGTTAGTGAAGCAGCCTGACGGTGCTGCTGCTGCTGTTGCTGCTGCTGCTGGTGCTGGTGCTGCTGCTGCTGCTGCTGCTGCACGTCTCGTCCCCACTGGAAGCCCCGGCACCTCACCGAGACTGGGAGGAATTAGGGACGGCCCCATGCGAAGCATTTGCTGCTGTTGCTGCTGCTGTTGCTGTTGCTGCTGCAGCAGCAGCGGCAGCTGGCGCTTGCCTCCATCCGTGCTGCCGTATGGTGTTCGTGCTGCAGAGGCGTCTGTGCTCCTCTCATCCTCGGAAGAGGTGCAGCAGCAAGGACACGGGGGATGCTTGTGCTTCTGCTGCTGCTGCTGCTGTAGCTGCTGCTGCTGTTGCTGCAGTTGCTGCTGCTGTTGCAAAGGCTGCTGGGAAACGCTGAAGGAAGCACGCCGGGGATGCTGCAGCTGCTGCAGCAGCAGATGCTGCTGCTGCTGCTGCTGCTGTTCTTCTGCTGCCTCCGGCTGGCCTTCGTTTCTTTGCTGCTGCTGCTGCTGTTGCTGCTGCTGCTGCTGCCCGGGGCGCGTCTCTGTCCACACGCCTGCACCAGCAGGTGCTCCACCCCGTTGCTGCTGCTGCAGCAGCTGCTGCTGCTGCTGCTGCCTTTTAAATGCATGCATTCTCTGCTGCTGTAGTGCTTGCGCCTTTTGCTGCAGGAATCTGGCTGACGCTAGCTGGTGTTGCTGCTCTTGCTGCTGCTGCTGTTCCTGCTGCAGTCGCTTAGTTGCAGCATCGGTTTGCTGCTGTGCTGTTCTTCCTGCTGTAGCTGCAGCATGATGATGATGATGATGATGATGATGATGATGATGATGGTGCTGCTGCTGCTGCGGCTGCTGCGGTGGCAGCAAGGTGTGTGCATACACCGCAGAGACAGGGCCTCGAGTTATAAAAGGGTGTTTCAACGCTTCAGAGACAGACAGCCGCTTAACTGGATCCGGTCTTAGGAGCTGCAGCACGAAGTCTAGAGCAGCAGGAGACAGCTTCGTGCCGTTCTTCTGCTGCAGCAATTCCCGCAGTTGCTGCTGCTGCTCCGAAGCTAGCAGCACCCACCCTTCATCAGAAGGCTGCGCTCTTTTAAATAGCTGCTGCTTCGTCAGGCAGTAATACAGCATCCAGCCCAAACAAAAGCTATCCACTTTAAACGGGTCGTACCTGAGCAGCAGCAGCAGCAGCAGCAGCAGCAGGGAGAGCAGTTGGGGCATTATCAACCACAGCCGCAGCAGAAGCTAAAGCAGCAGCAAAAGGAATAGCAACCGCAGCAACAATAACAGCAGCAGCAGCAGCAGCAGCAATGGAAATCAGCTGCTAGCCGTCAACCAACAGCTAGCAGCAACCGGAGCAGCAGCCTGCAGTCTACGTGCAAGCACACGGCCACCCAGCAGCAGCAGCAAGAGCAGCAGCAAGAGCAGCAGCAAGAGCA
>NW_013549603.1:0-10537 GCF_000499425.1 Eimeria acervulina | reverse complement strand
ATCAGCAGCAGCAGCCACCGCATCCAGCGCATCCTCCGCCTCAGCAGCATCAGCATCAGCAGCATCGGCATCAGCAGCAGCATCAGCAGCAGCAGCAGAAGCAGGAGCCTCAGCAGCATGAGCAGCATGAGCAGCATCGGCATCAGCAGCATCAGCAGCATGAGCAGCAGCTGCTGCAGCATCAGCAGCAGCAGCAGCAGCAAGAGGAGCTTACGGTTTTCGCGTGTAGACCTCTGGGGGTCTGAAGCTCTTGCCGAAGAGTTTGTTAGGAGGAAGGAGGACGCGAGGAGAGGCGAAGGGCTCAGCAGCAAAAGCACGAAGAACAATGCTGTCAGTGTCTCGAACAGCACAGGGCTTGAAGCTATCCAGGCTGCCCCCTTGCTGCTGCTGCTGCTGCTGCTGCTGCTGCTGCTTTTCGGCTGCAGCAAGAGCTGCAGCAGTTCGAGAAGGAAGCGCTACTACCGCCTGGCCAGGGTCTGTAAGACAGGGGACGATGATGCCCGTTGCTTCGCAGCGAAACACGAGCACATTCTCCAGCGATAAATCTAAACAAACAAACAAATAAATAAATAAATAAATTAATAAATAAACAAATAAATAATAAATTAATAAATTAATAAATAAACAGAAACACACTCCAGACTGGGGTTTAGGGTTTAGGGTTTACGGGGGTAGAGGTTAGGGATTACGGGTTAGGGGTTAAAGGTTAGGGTTTAGGGTTTAGGGTTTAGGGGTCAGGGGTCAGGGGTCAGAGTTTAGGGTTTAGGGTTCAGCGTTTAGGGGCTAGGGCGTATCGCAGCTGAAAGGAAACGGAAATAATACAAGAGCGGCTCAAGACTTTAGGGTTTAGGGTTTAGGGTTTAGGGTTTAGGGCCTCTCACCCCGCATTGCAATGCCTCGCTTGTGAAGAAATAAAACCGCGTCCAACAGCTGGCGAGCCATCCACCGCACCTGCAGACAAACCCTAAACCCTAAACCCTAAACCCTAAACCCTAAGCCCTGAGCATCAAAGGTTGAATATGGGGGTTAAGGAGGACAGCCACGAAGTAAAGCAGCAAACAGCGGCTTAAGATATTGAAGAGCAACACAAACAAATGGCAGCAGCAGCAGCAGCAGCAGCAGCATCAGTAGCAGCATCGGCAGCAGCAGCAAGAGCAGCAAGAGCAGAAAGAGCAGCAGCAGCAGCAGGAGCCTCAGCAACAGCAAAAGCAACAACAGCAGCAGCAGCAACAACAGCAGCAGCAGCAACAGCAGCAGCAGCAGCAGTAACAGCAGCAGCGGCAGGGTGTTGTATATACTTCTGTTTCTTTAAACGCTTCTTTTCTTTTCTTCAAGACCTCGAAGAGATCCTCAAACTCAGCAAGGGGGAAGAGCAGCAGCAGCAGCTGCTGCTGGAGGTCAACGTACACCCGAGTGGGTGTAACAATGTTTGAGTGCCCTCTAAGACAATCGTAGAACATAACTTCAGAGAGAAAATCCTCCTGAAGGGAGGGGCTGCTTCTCTGAAACAAAGCAAGAGACAACACCTTTACTGCTACTTTGCTGCTCCTCCTCCTGCTGCTCCTGCTGCTGCTGCTGCTGCTGCTGCTGCTGCTGCTGCTGCTGCTGCTGCTGCTGCTTATTGTGAATATCTGCTGCTGCAGGATTAAGAGAAGCAAGCACCTGGCGAGACCTGTGAGCGGCTCTTTGGCGGCCAAAGGAGAAAGGCTGGGCAGCGACTTGCTGCTGCTGCTGCTGCTGCAGTTCAAGCTGCCGCTGCTGCTGTTGTATTGAGTAAGCAGGGTTGTAATAAAACTGACGCTCTTGCTTTTGCTGCTGCTGCTGCTGCTGCTGCTGCTGCTGGCACTTACGCCTTTGCTGCTGCTGCTGCAGGTGCTGCTGCTTGCAAGCATATACCCTCTGCTGGACGTCCTTGGGGAGACACTGAAGAGAGTACTGCTGCTGCTGCTGCTGCTGCTGCTCTTTCTGCAGCAGCGGCTGCTGCAGCTGCGCGTTCAGTGGCTGCAGCGTAATTCCCTTTGAAGAGCGCTGCAGCAGTCGATGCTCGTTCTGCTGCTGGTGCTGCTGCTGCTGCTGCTGCTGTTGCTGCTGCTGCTGCTGCAATCGCTGAGTGGGCTTGTCTTGGCGGACGCTGCCCTGGGAGCACCTGCTAGGGATAACCTTAGCAAACACCCTGCTGCTGCTGCTGCTGCTGCTGCTGCTGCTGAGGCTATTTAAGGACAACACTGGATTGCAAGAAAATCTGTGGGGGACGGAGGAGGAAGGGCCCTCAAGAACGAAGCCCAACGAATGTCTTGTGCTGAAATGATTGCTGCTGCTGCTGCTGCTGTTGTGCTGCTGCTGCTGCTGCTGCTGCTGCTGCTCGTGCAGTTGCTTCGCAAGCTCCAAAGAGATGGAGGAGGAAGATATCGATAAGGAAGAGGCGTGCTGTACGTACATCCTGCTGACTGGGGACCCAGCTAAAAGGAGAGGGGCTGCTGCAGCAGCTGCAGCAGCCGCTGCAGCAGCTGCTGCTGCCGCTGCTGCTTCTCCCTCCCCTGCTCCAACTGCTGCGTCTCTCCAGATCGTTAAGGCTTAAGGCTGCAGCAGCACCAGCAAAGGCAGAGTTATTTAACTCGCTCTGCAACAAAAAACTTGCTGCTGCTGCTGCGCTGCTGCTGCTGCTGCTGCTTCGAGACGTCCTTCTCAGGGACAGCTGCCCTTGCTGCTGCTGCTGCTGCTGCAGCTGGTTGCACTAAAAAATGGGGGGGGAGGAAAAGGAGGTGAATGAGCTGAGCAACAAAAGCTCTTGCTTCTGCTGCTGTTGATGCTGTCACTGCTGTTGTTGCTGCTGCAGTTGCTGCTACTATGACCGTTGCTGCAGAAGCAAACGCTGCAGCAGCAGGGGGAAGACCAATAAGGACGGGGGGAAGACAAAAAGTCGCTGCAGCATAGCACAGCACAGCAGAAACACAGCAGCACTCGTACATGTTTTGCGGCAGCAGCAGGAACAGCAGCAGCAGCTGCAGCAGCAGCTGCAGCAGCACCAACAACAGCCGGCTGGTGCAGCACAGGAGGGAGCGCGGAGAGGAAGCAAAAAGCAAGAAGATTGCTGCTCCTCGAAATTGAAATATATCAGTGCTTTATTAATGCATGCACACTGCAGCACCTTCTTTTTCTTGTGCTTCTGCTGCTGCTGTTGCTGCTGCTGCTGCCCCAGCTGCTACCCCAGCGGCGGCTACAAGAGGGTCTTAGCTGGGGTGTACGTACAGCACATTTAATGCATTTAGCCTTATAATACCAAACAAATGGATGAAAACTCATTTACATCAGTAAATACGGTGCTAACAACTCTGCGCAGTGCTGCTTCTGCTTCTGCTGCTGCTGCTGCTGCTGCTGCGGCGCGGTCAGCGGTGCTGGAGAGCTGTACGTACACCTCAGCGGGGGAAGAATCCTTTTGTATTGAGTTGGGGGGAGTAAGGGGAAGAGATAAAGATTGAAATAAAAGAAGAAGAAGTGAAGATTAATTAGCAGCAGCAGCAACAAAGATGAATGCCTTCGGGTGCACAAGCGGCTGGGTGTTGCCTGCATGTATGAAGACTATGAAGAAGAAGCATAAAAAGAGGATGAAAATATGTGAATAACAGCAATAATATTTATAATAACTTACTAGGAAGATTACTTTTGTTGTTTGCTGATTTTTTGCTTGCTTTTTCGCACTAGATTTGAGTGTATGTACACCTCAAGAGAGAAGGGGAGTATGTCGGTGAGTCATTAAGCTGCTGCTCGCTGCTGCTCTCTGTTAATACTGAGGGTTTGAGCAGCAGAACAGCAAGAAATAAAAGAGTAAATACCCCTTTATTTGGGAAAAAATAAAACAAACAAACAAACAAACCTCAAAAAATAAACGGCTTCTACATTACCTCTGCTGCAGCGGAGGCAGCAAGGACCGCAGCCCTCTGTGTGATTATATAATAATATAATTTGGGGTAAATAGGAGTGAAACTACATTTAAATACATCGTTTTTCTTCATTTTTCATCTATTTTCATATTTAAAACCGTTTAAAACATTCTTTACAACTTATTTTACCCCAGATTACCTCCTCACCGCCTCTCCTCTTACGGCGCCCAATGGGCCTCCGGCGCAGCGCAAGCGGGCCAGCATTACCAGTGAGAAACTCTTAAGGGTATTTTTGCAAAAAACAAGAAATTATAGGTTTTTAATCTTTAATTTACATTTTACAATGAATTATACTATTTTCTAGCTTCAAGAAAAGGTATTTATTCATAGTTGCCCCCTCCCCACAGGCGGCTGAGAAGCCAATACCCCGACTCATCTCCAGAAGAGTTTCTGCAGCTATTCAGCAGCAAAACGAAGAAAAAAATGTATTTTTAAACAATTATATTAATTAAAAATATAAACAAATCATTTTAACCCCACAACAACTCCTAATAGACGCACACACACACGCAAGCACAGGCAAGCGCCGCTAAACAGAGGTGTGTGTACACCCCAGCCAGAAACAAATGCAAAAAAATCGCTTTACAGCTCTCTCACTTCATAAAATCTGCTATATTCTGCATGCAGCAGCTTTTCTTTTCCCCTCTTTATGTACACATCTGTCATTTCCGCTCAGATATCCCTAAGCCAGCCAGCTGCTCCTCTCAAGTTAACGCAAACTAGCTACAAAACAAATGCTGCAGCTGCCTATACACCACAAGGCCTGCATATTGCAGAACTTGTAAAAACAAACTAGAGCACCTGTCGCTGCTGCTGCTGCTGCTGCTGCTGGAGCTGCTGAAGCTGCTGCAGCGGTGGCTGACGCTGCTGTGTTGCTGCTGCTGCTGCTGCTGCTGCTGTCGCCGTCACCACGGCTGTTTCTGTTGCTTCTGCTGCTCTCATTAAATGATAGCGGCAGAGTCCTCAGCCCGTGGAGTAAATGATGAGAAAAGGAACTAGCTGGCCAGCTAGCTAGCCTCCTGGCTAGCGAGCAAGCTATCCAGCTTGCTAGCTGCCTAGCTAGCTAGCCATCTATCTAATAAGATAGCTATTACACACGCTGTCTACCTGGCTAGCTAGCTAGATAGCTAGATAATTAGTTAGCTAGCTTCTCTAGCGGGGAGAATCAGATAAGAACTGCACGCGGGTGCATGGTGATGTTGCGGGGCGCCGGTGGTTTAGGGTTTAGGGTTTAATAAACAAAGATAAGGTAATGATATAGCTACAAGAATAATATCTAGAAAGATTAATCTTTTACAGAATCTACAGAATAATATTATTTTTTATTTTTTATTGTTGTATTGAGGTGTACAGGCCAAGTTAAGAGTATAAGAGGGGGAGGTGCGGGGATGCTGCAGCGGATTAGGGTTTAGGGTTTAGGGTTTAGGGTTTAGGGTTTTCATTATTTTGCTGCTGCCCCTGCAAGTAAAAGATAAGGATACAGCAACACAGGTGAAGAGACAGATATAAAACTCAGCCTCTTGGCTCTGCTGCAGCAGCAAACAAACAAACAAACAAACAAACAAACAAACAAACAAAGTAAACAAAACAAACAAAATATAACACCCCAGGCCCCCTAAACCCTCTTGCAAAATGTTTAATGAGTATCGTCTCTTTGAATTATATAAATCTTAATTGAATTGAGGGGCCCCTCTAGAGGGGCCCCCTGGGGGCCCCCGTAGCTTAGGAGGCTAGCAGAGAGACTATATTTCTTTAAAAGGGTAAAGAAGAGATTATCTACTGCTGTACAACGCGTCTGATGTGCAATAATAGCAAAAGGCAGACGTAGCTGCTTTTCTTTTAATGCATGCGGGGCCCCTTGAACTCCTGAAGGGGGGCCCCTAAGAGGGGCCCCCTCGGGGGGCCCCCCTGATGCTTCTGCTAATCCCTCTTGGGGCCCCTGTGGGGCCCCCTTTGAAGGCGTCCGTGCTGCTGCAGGAGCAGCTGCAGCAGCAGCAGATGCAGCAGCAGCAGATGCAGCAGCATCTGCTGCTGTGAGGGTAGTCTCTCTTTGAATTAATATGAAAGCAAGCGTTTGTACAAAGGGCTCTACAAGCTCTCTCAGCCACAGCACATCCGCAGCAACCACTAACACATCCCTCAGAGGGGGGCCCCCAGGGGGGCCCCCCAGGGGCCCCCATGCAGCGCACTTCTCCGGGCAAAACCAGTCAAGGGCCTCCACTGCAACCCTCATCAGGGGCCCCTTAGCAACACCGCAGGCCCCTTCGGGGGCCCCCACTGTGGGGCCCTCTGGGCCCCCCCCTAGGGGCCCCTCTAGGGGCCCCCTTGCGGTACCCTCTGGGGCCCCCCCCAGGGGCCCCTCTAGGGGATCCATTGGGGCTCCCTGTATATTATTTGTAAGGTGGATCAGCTGAGCGAAGTGTCTGTTGAGGTGTACAGCAGTGCGGAGGCCCTTAAGGCAGTAATCAAGGTCTGTGAGCAGCACATCGCACTTGTACGCACTTGGGGGCCCCCCGGGGGCCCCAGGGGGCCCTGGGGCCCCCACTGGGCTCTCAGGTACTGCAGGGGGCCCTTCTGTCGCCTTTGCTGCTGAGGCTGCCAGAACAGCAGCAGCACCCAGCCCAACGAGGCCCTTCCCTGCTCCCAGCTCAATAATAAGGGGGAAGGAAGAACCCTCAGGGGGCCCCCCTGAGGGCTCTTCTCGCACCCTTACTATTGGGGGGCCCCCTAAGGAGCCCCCTGACGAGCCCTCCGTGGGGCCTTCTAGCTGACCCTCTGAAGGGCCCCCTGACGTTTCCCCTGAGGGGCCCCCTGAGGGGCCCCCTGCAGGGGCCCTTGAGGGGCCCCCTGAGGGGCCCTCTGAGGGGACCTCTGAAGGGCCCTTTGAGCGGGGGCCCCCTGAGGGGCCCCCTGAGGGGCCCCCTTGGGGTATTGCCGTGAGGGGGCTAAGCAGCCCCAGTAGGTGTTGTTCAAGGAAGCGGGCTAAGATAACAGAGGCATCCCAGACGGAGCAACCTGTGCATACACCTCAAGTGATGGTTAAACAGTATAATATTATTGCAGTATTTATAATTTATTAGTGCAGAGTAATAATAAAATAAAGGAATTCAATGCATATCAACCACATTATAACATATATATATATATATATATATGTACACATATTTATATACTTATATATATTTATATATATGCTCTTGGGGCTAATAATAATGGCTAGGAGTTCATCTTCTAGGGGGGCAGCAGCAGCAGCAGCAGCAGCAGCAGCAGCAGCAGCAGCAGCAGCTTCTGCTGCTCACCGGTGTCACCGTTGCACTGCTCCTCAGGGGGCCTTAAGGGGCCCCCTGGAGGCAGCAGCACAGGGAGGCCCCTCAAACAGAAGTCTCCGTTGAAGTTGAAGTCGAAGCAACGCCAAGGAAGGGCCAAAGGAGGGGTGGGGGGCCCCCCTCCTAAACCCTCTTTCTGCTCGCGTTCACCTGGGGGCCCCTTATGTTGTTCCGCAGAGGGGCCCTCAGGGGGCCCCCTGGGGGCCCCTCCCGACAGTTCGTGGGGCCCCTCAAGGGGGCCCCCAGAAGCCCCCTTAGCGGGGCCCCCAGAAGCCCCCTTAGCGGGGCCCCCAAGAGGACCCTCAGGGAGGCCCCCCGGAGGTTCCTTAGGGGGGCCCCCTAGAGGCTCCATAGGGGGGCCCTCCGTAGGCCTCCTACGGGGGCCCCCCGGAGGCACCTGAGGGGGGCCCCCCGGAGGCACCTGAGGGGGGCCCCCTGGTGACCCCACAGGGGCCCCTCCAAGCCTAGCTTTGGAGCCCTCAAGAGGCCCCTCAGGGTATTTATAAGGGGGCCCCTGGGGGCCCCCCTCTATGAAGTTTTGTTTGGGGGCCCCCTGTGAGGTGTTTTTCATCGGGGTTGAGAGTTAAGAAAGTATCTCATAGGAAGTTTAAGGGTTCTTTGTTGTTTGTTTTAAAGAAAGAAGGGGCTTAAATAGTATATTTGTTGAATATTAAATAATAAAATTAATATAAAACAATTAAAAACCCCCTTAACAATTCATATAAACGAGGTATGCTTAAGAAAAATATAAGAGGGCCCCAGGAAGAAGAAGGAGACAGCTGCAGCTCTGTCTCCTTTGTGTGTGTTTGACGGTAGAACAAAAACTTAAAATATAATTTATTATTATTTGTATTATTTTAATTATTATTTTTATCTCTATTTATTTATTTAAAGATAAACTACACAACAGTATACAGAAGAATCAACACCATTACTACTGAAGGCATACCTCAAACTATTATTATTATATAATATTTATTAATGTTTATTAATATTATTTATATTATATTTTAATTAAATGCAATAATTAAACCCTAAAGAAATAATAAAGCCTATTAGTTTGTAAGCTCTGCCCCACACCTACCCAACGGGGTGTACGCGCACCTCTTAAAATTTTATAGTTTTTTCTTGCCTTTAGTATAAAGACTTTAAAGGCAATCAATACTGCTTATTTCGGTGTTTTGTTTCTAAACGCCAAACCAATAACAATAAGTATATAAAAGGGCATCTTTACCCCTTAAAGTATATATATATATTATATAAACCGGGCAGTAACGGCCCTTAAACCCTAAACCCTAAACCCTAAACCCTACACCATAAGCATTGTGGTGTTGAGGGTCAAACCTGAGCTACCCTCAGTGAAACAAAGCAATGAAAAAACTAGAGGGATATGCTAAGGGTACTCTGAGGTGTATATACACCTCTAATACGAATGTATCTAAAGAATTCTAAACAGACTCACTTACTAATTAATAATAATAATAATAATAATAATAATAAACATTAAAACAATAAAACCTTTAAAATATATTAATATACAAACTATGAAGCTTTATTATATCTATCATACACGCCAATACGTAAGCCCTACTACTGTAGCTAGCAAACAAAACGAAGAAAAGATAAATAAATAAAATAAAATAAGTAAAGTAAAACAAAATATAAGAAACATCATCAAGACAAAGACAGGCACAAACTTTTAATTAATAAAATAAAACAAACGCCCAACACCCTTCACCAAACTTATCCTAAAAAAACATAAAGAAGAACAAAAACAGCAAATAAAGAGTAATAATAATAAGACGAAAATAAAAAACAACAAAGAACGAATAACAATAATAATAATAATAACAACAATAATAATAACAACAATAATAATAACAACAACAATAATAATAATATTAATAATAATAATAATAACAATGAGATAGAAAGACAAGACAACGCCTACAATAACAACAATAATAAGACAAAGAATACTCAGATAGTAAATAAAGAACAATAATAATAATAAGACTAGCATTAATAATAATAATAATAATAATAATAATAATAATAGCTGCAACAAATGCAGCAAACCCTGCCAGCCATATTACTTCGTATACTGCGCAAACAAAACTAAAAAATAATAAATTTACAGCTGTGCGGGCCCCAATTAATAATAATTAATAATTCGCAGCAGCTAAGAGCTGCCTATACACCCGAAGAAAGACAAGTAAATGCAGCACTCAAACTCAGGCAGCAAATAAGAGCAGCTACAACAGCAGCAGCAATAATAATAATAATAATAATAATATTAATAATACTTAGAAATAATAATAGTAATAACAATAACAATAATAATAATAACGGCATTGAGTATAACAATAACAAAGAAGAAAAGGCTAAGAAAAAGATAAAAAACAAAAGACAAAGAAAGACAGCAACAAAACAACAAAAACAAAGCAGCAAATAAATATTACAAACCCTTTTATTATATTATATTATTATTATTACAATATATTATTATATTATATTATATTAATATTATTATATTATTATATTATTTTTTATATCATTATATCATTATTATATTGTTATTATTACACATCAATAAATTTTTTGTATTTGTTTGGTCTGCGCTGTCAACGGCCTCAGATACAGCAAAGATACAAATAAAGATATACTAATAAGAATATATTTATATATTAATATATACATATATGTATAAATATATATAAATATATATATATATAAACAAGTAAAGAAATAAATATTGATGTGTAAACTGTATATATATACAACAATATACCCGTATATAAATATATATATATATATATATTATATATATATAACTGCATATATCAGTAAATATAGATTAGGCAAACAAAATATATATATACATATATATAAATATGTATATATATACCCTAGACCCTAAACCATAAACCCTAAACCCTAAACCCTAAACCCTAAGCAGTGGGGGAAGGGGCTTCAACGGACTTTCTGTCGGGGACAACAGCCAGCCCTGTGCTGCTGCTGCTGCTGCTGCTGCTGCTTCTGCTGCTGCTGTTGCTGTTGCTGCTGCTGTTGCTGTTGCTGTTGCTGCTACTGCAGGCCAAAGTGAAGCCAAATAAACGAAAAGACGAAGGGAGAAGAGAGCAGCACAAAGCAGACACAGCTGCTGCTGCTGCTGCTGCTGCTGCTGTATAAGCGAGCTCTATATCTTCTCTGTACATACAGCCCAAGCGGACGGTGCCTATATATACATACATATAATATATATATATA
>NW_013549604.1:7252-12315 GCF_000499425.1 Eimeria acervulina | reverse complement strand
GCTGTTAGGGGGCCCCCATAGTTAGCTGTTAGGGGGCCCCCATAGTTAGCTGTTAGGGGGGGGGGCCCCATTCTGAGCTGTGAGGGGGCGGGGCCCCCAAGCTAAGCTGTTGGGGGGCCCCCATGCTTAGCTGTTAGGGGGGGGCCCCCATACTTAGCTGTCAAAGGAGGCCCCCCATGCATAGCTGTAAGGGGGCCCCCCTTGGGGGCCCCTGTGTCCCGAAGAGGCTGAGGGGGCCCCTAGTCTAAATGAAGCAGCTTTCTTATCTTTTGGACATAGGGGGAGTGCCCAAGGCAGCAGAGTTGCTGCTGCAACCGCTGCTGCTTCTGCTGCAGCAGCAGCAGCGCGTCGCAGCTAGAGGGGAGCAAGCTGCTGTGTGTCGTGGGGTCTCTTAAGTAAAGATCTGCATCTCTAAATGCCCAGCCAAGGGGGGCCCCCACACCTAAACCTATAGAGAACAGCCGGGGGCCCCCTCGCCGAAGCAGCAGCAAGGATGAAACAGCAGCAGCAGCACCAGATAGTGTTGTGTTCACAAGAGCTGCAGCAGCAAAACGCCCATAGACCTCTTTAAGAGGCAAGCTGCTGCTGCTGCTGCTGCCGCTGTTGTTCGCATACCGGTGAGAGCAGCATTTGCTGCACACCCCCTTACACCCTGCCTTGCAGCAGCAACAACTGCTGCTGCAGCTCGAAGACTGCTGCTGCTGCACCCGAGGCAGCTGCCCAAAGGGACCCCTGCCGTCCTGAGACCCCTCAGCTGAGGTCGCCATTCTCTGATGTTACTGCTGCTGCTGCCTCTGGTTGCTGCTGCTGCTGCTGCTGCGTCGGGTTGCCAGTGCTGCTGCGCCGTTTGTGTTGTTGCTGCTGATGCTGCTGCTGCCGTGTCGGCGGTGCTGCTGCTGCTGCGCAGAGGCTTCTGTTCAATATAACGGGTCCGTTATGGCCTGTTCCGTTTATCTGTTCATGCAGCTGCTGCTGTTGATGCCGTCGCCGCTGCTGCTGCTGCTGCTGCTGTTGCTGCTGCTGCTGTGCGGCGGCGGCAGCAGGTGGCCACCTACTTGTAGAAGCAAAAGAAAAGAGAAGAATATCACCTGCAAGAGTTTAAAAGAATTTTGCTGCAATTTTTTCTCGTTTGAAACCGAGCCTGTGGCTGCAGCAGCAGCAGGAAGACAGCAGCAGACCCTAGACCAGCAGCAGCAGCAGCAGCAGCAGCAGCAGCAGCAGCGGAGCTGCTGCAGCAGCGAGCCCCCGGCCGACGGAGGGGCCTTGTGGTGTCTTGTTGTGTGTCTTGTGTCTTTTTTCGCAATATTTAGAGGACATTGCATCTCATTTATGTTGTTGTTTTCGCTGTATCTGCAGCAGCAGCAGCAGCAACAACAACAACAACAACAACTCGCCGCCAACGCGGGGCCCCCAGACCAAGGGCCCCTACCCCCCAGCTGCTGGAGGATCCTCCGAGGGATCGGACGATCCCCGTTGTCTTGAGGTGTATAATTAGCTGCAGTGTATGCGCAGTACACAGCAGCAGCAACAACAGCTGCATGCTCCCTTTAGACCGGCACAGGACCAGACAATACTCCAGCAGCAGCAGCAACAACAGCACCAGCAGCGGCAACAGCAGCAGCAGTAGCAACAGCAGCACTAGCGGCAGCTACTGTTACTCTACCAGCAGCAACGCATAAGACACCCCCAACTCACCCCACACTCGTGCTGGAGCACCTGCAGCAGCTGCCGCAGCAGCTGCAGCGGCAGCTGCTGCAGCTCAATAGGAGGCCTCACTGAGGCTCCCATAGCGGCAGCAGCAGCAACAAGCATTTCAAGGTTTTTGACAGCCTCCTCGTTCCCTTTCAATCAGCAGCAGCCATAGCAGCACCTGCTGCAGCAGCAACAGCAGCATCTACCGAGGCAGACGCAGCATCAGCTGCAGCAGCAACAACAGCAGCAACACCAGCATCCACAGCAGCAGCAGCAACAGCACCGCCCACTGCTGCATCTAGAAGACCAGCCACAGCAGGAACAGCAGGAACAGCAGGAACAGCAGCAACAGCAACAGCAGCAGCAGCAGCAGCAGCTATAGATGGTTTAGCTGGCAGCAGACCCTTTCTTCACCCATGCGGCACCATGCGCGACTTTGTTGCATCTGCCGCACTTCAAGAAGAGGGGGGCCCCTGGGGGCCCCCCTTGGGGGCCCCCCAGGGGGCCCCCCAAGGAAGCCATATAGTGTTTAATAAAGACACCTCAGGGGGGCCCCCTTCACTGTACCCTGAGGATGACTCTGTTGAGGGGTTTGCAGGGGCCCCCTGGGGGCCCCTAGAAACTAACAGTGCTTGGGTAGTATTAAAGGTGTCTCCAGCGCCGCTGCTGATGCTGCTGTTGCTGCTGCTGCTGCTGCTGCTGGTTGGATCTTGGAGGGTTCGAAAGAGGAGAAACGATGCCGCAGTGCAGCTGCGCGAGGAGCAGCAGCAGCAGAAGCAACTCCAGCAGCAGCAGCAGCAGCAGCACAAGACGGGGCTCCCTTATTCTTTTAGAGGGGCCCCCTGTGGGTCCCCCCTTGTGCTGCAGCGTGGTTTTCGAAGCAGCAAGCACGGTACGGCGTGCCTGTGTGCGTTTGTGTTGCTGCTGCTGCTGCTGCTGCTGCTGCTGCTCTTCTGGGTTTATAGAGAGGCAGTCATATCGCAGCAAGACACAGAAGAAGGTTGGAGGAGCCGTGCTAAACCCTTTATTTTTCTTTGGTGTCTCTTACTCGCTACCTTCGCCGGTATGCACACAAACAACACACGAAACACCTTCTCTTAGGGGCCCCCGGGGGGCCCCCCTGTGGGGTTTAGAAGGGGCCCGTAGGGCCCTGCGAAGCTCAAAATAACCCTCTTATGGCCCCCCGTGGGGTCAGAAAAAGTTGCTTGGGGGGCCCCCTTGGGGGCCCCCGTGGGTGTTTTTAAAAGGGTCTCCTCCTATGATAGTACCTCATGCCTAGGGTTTAGGGTTTAGGGTTTAGGGTTTAGGGTTTAGGGTTTGTGTGTACGCAGGCTTGCAAGCATTTGCTCCCTTTATACCTACTTGTTTTCTGTTGAGGGCCCCTCTTGAGTCTTGTAGGTATCTCCAGCTCTCAGATTGGCGTCTCTTAGAAGAAGGAGACAGAGATGAGGAGGGGCCCCCCGGGGGGCCCCCCCGGAGAGTTAAGGGTACAGCAGCAGCCTTAAATAGAGCTATCTACAGGTGCGGCACTCTATACACCCCTCAAACCTCTCCAAACCCTAAACCCTAAACCCTAAACCCCTCTTGCACCTCTTAGGCCTGGCATTCGTTGGGGGCCCCTCCTCCTTGGGGGGCCCTCAAGGGAGGCGTCGACAGCAACGTTTAGATCCTGCTGCTGCTGTCCCTCTGCTGCTCTTGCTGTTGCTGCTGCTGTTGCTGCTGCTGCTGTTGCTGCTGCTGCTGTTGCTGCTGCTGCAGGCTGCAGACCTCAATCTATCTCTTCTGTCTCCGCGTGTTCTTCCAGCGGAGGGGCCCCCAGGAGACACTTTCTCCTTCTTTGGTGCGGGTGCAGCAAGAAGGGGGGCCCCCTGGGGGCCCCAAAGGGGGGCCCCACTTTCGTTATGCGATTAGTCATCATAGGCGGTTTACTTTCGATGAAGAGACAAAGTTATTCGTTTGTACACATAGCGAGATGCCCGAGGTTTGTATAGGGTTTAGGGTTTAGGGTTTAGGGTTTAGGGTTATGTGGGTTTAGGGTTTAGGGCTTATAGGGTTTAGGGTTTAGGGCTTATAGGGTTTAGGGTTTAGCTTTCAGAGGGGGAGGCGTAATAGGGTTTAGGGTTTGGATTTCAGGGTATAAGAGCTATTCGGGTTTAGAGTTTAGGGTTTAGGGTTTAAGGTTTAGGGTTTAGGGTTTAGGGTTTAGGGTTTAGGGTTTATGGTTTGTTGTGTGTGGGGATTAGGAGAAGTGCAGCATTAATATCTTTTTAAACATACTTCAGGAGGGGGGCCTCAAGGAGACAGTTGCTGCAGAGTTGCTGCAGCGCTGCGGGCCTAACGAAGTGCCTGTGGAGCGTGGAGGTCTCCTTCACTCGCTTAAAGGGTAAAGGAGACAGAAAAAAGAAAAGGAGACAGAGAAAGAGACAAAAAGAAAAAGGAGACAGAAAAAAGAAAAGGAGACAGAGACAGAAAAGGAGACAGAGACAGAAAAGGAGACAGAGGAGGACACAGAGATAGAGACAGAGATAGAGACAGAGAATAGAGACAGAGACAGAGGAGGAGACGGAGATAGAGACAGAGATAGAGATAGAGATAGAGATAGAGACGGAGACAGAAACAGATAGAGACAGAGATAGATGGGGAGACAGAGAAAGGGACAGAGATAGAGATAGAGATAGAGATAGAGACAGAAAAGGAGACAGAGATAGAGACAGAGGCAGAGATAGAGACAAAGACAGAGAAAGAGACAGAGACAGGAGGATGTAGATAGACACAGAGACAGCAGAAGAAACCGATAGACAGAGACAGGAGCACAGACAGAGACAGAGGCAGAGACACAAGCATACGGAGACAGAGACAGAGACAGAGACAATACCAGCTGCTAGAACTCCTGATCCATGGGTTTGCTGTTAAGGGTTTAGGGTTTAGGGTTTAGGGTCTGTGTACGATTTGAGGCTTCCCATCTAGGGTTCAGGGTTTAGGGTTTATGCATCGTGTACTATGTAGGGTATCCCGTTTAGGGTTTAGGGTTTAGGGTTTAGGGTTTGCGTATGTGTGGGTGTGTAGGGCGGCACTGAGTCGCGTGAATCTGCTGCAGGTGTTTCTGCTGCTGAATTCTCTCTACTGGAGAAGCTATATATCTTGTTCTTTGTGGTTGCTGCTGGGGTTGTGGGCTGTGCTGCACCAAGGCCTTCTTGCTGCTCGCAGCAGGCAGCAGCTGCATGCAGTGCTGCAGCAAGTTGATACAGCTCAGGTGGCCCTCCTTCGCTCGAATAAAGTCTCCTATCTCCCGGCTCACAGACTCGTACCAGGTACAGCAGCAACAGCAGCAGCAGCAGCAGCAGCAGCAAGCAGCAGCAGAAGCAATGACA
>NW_013549604.1:0-7152 GCF_000499425.1 Eimeria acervulina | reverse complement strand
TGTGCAGGCGACGTGGTGCTGCTGCACGAAGGGACAGTATGTCCTGCTGACTTGCTGCTGCTGCGGGGCTCAGCAGTGGTGGATCAGGCAGACTTCACTGGGGAGGCGGCGCCGGTAGAGAAGCTGCCACTTGAAGCTCTACCCTCGCAGCAGCAGCAGCAGCAGCAGCAGCAGAAGCAGCAGCAGCAGCAGCAGATGGATACGGAGACAGATTCGGAGACAGAGACAGAAACCATTACGTCTACGGGGAGGAGACAAACTGCTGCTGCCAGGCTGGCGGCCCTTTACGCTAACAGCTTTGTACACGCAGGTGGGGGGCTTGCTCTACCCTTCCAGCAGCTAGCTAGCTAGCTAGCTCGGTAGCTGACTGTGCATACAGCCAGCTAGCCAGCTAGATAGTTAGATCGATTCCCACGTAGATACCTACCTATCTGTCTGTATATAAGACAGGCTAGCTAGCTGTATAGACGACTGTCTAGCTAAGTAGCTAGACAGCTAGCTAGCTAACTGGCTAGCTGACTCCATAGCTGCTTCACCTTGAGAGTCTCCTGGTGGTGGCTCGGACGGGCAGTGAAGGCTTCGGACTTAGGGTTTAGGGTTTAGGGTTTAGGGTTTAGGGTTTAGCGTCTGCATGCGTTGCGTGCTGCAGGCAGCAAAGTTGTGTGCGTGACGGGGCCGAGCGTGCCTTTCATCTCGTCAGCCTCAGCTGAGGTGCCGGTAGCAGCAGCAGCAGCAGGAGCAACAGCAGCAACAGCAGCAGGAGGAAGCGAAGGAGATGATGCTTCTTTGTCAGCTTGTAGGGGGCTTGAGGGTGCATGCGCTGCTGCAGTAGTGCTGCGAACGGGGGCTTCAACATCTCGGGGGCAGCAGCTGCAGCGTTTGCTGTCTCCTTCTTCTGTAGGGCTTAACTACGATTTACATTTACCTTCTGTCTCCTTGATTCTGCTGCTCTACGCTCTCTTTGTTGTGGCTGTCATTGCCTGCAACTCACCAAACGCAACAGGAACAGCAGGTAAGACGCAGCAGCAACAGCAGCAGCAAAAGCAGCAACAGCAGCAGCAACAGCAGCAACACGAGCAGCAGCAACTGTTTCCCTCGCGTGCCCCTGCCTGAAGCTCCTCTCACTGAGCACCAGCAGCAGCAAACATACCAGCACCCGGAGCAGCCGCAACAACAACAGCAGCAGCAGCAGCAGCAACAGCAGCATTTGGAGCAGCAACAACAACATTAGCATGAGCAGCAGGAGCTGCAGCAGGAGTATGAAGAGGTATATATGATATTATTTTATTTTAATTTGTTTTGTTTTGTTTAGGGTGGTTTTACTCTATCTCAACTCTATCTCAGCTGCTGCCAGTGTGGGTACCCGTGCTGCTGTCATCAGCTCAAGCAGCAGCAGCAAAAAGGTTGCTGCAGCGCGGGGGGCTGCTGGCAGCAGCACCGCAGCGCGTTGCTGCATGCGGCAAAGTCCGCATCGTTTGCTTCGATAAGACAGGCACTCTCACCCAGCACACCCTCAAGGCACTCGGTAAGCAGCAGCAGCAGCAGCAGCAGCAGAAGATGCAGCAGCAGCAGGTGCAGGAGCAGCAGAAGTAGCTGGATAGACACCACAAACTATAAAGTATAGTCTATGAACTACAAAGTATAAACTATAAACAGAGAACTAGCAGATAATAAACAATAAACAGCAGAAAATAAACATTAAAATACTATTTACACAAAACAGCAAGCGCACATGAAACGACACTTCACCAGCAGTAACTGCAGCAGCAGCAGCAACTGCAGCAGCAGCAGCAGCAGATATGAAGGCAGCAGCGACAGCAGCAACAGCAACAGCAGCAACAGCAGTGCCCACAGCAGCAAATGCACAACGGCACCTATAGCACCTGCAGAAGCAGCAACACCACCAGCAACAGCAGCGGCAACAGCAGCAACAACGGCAGTAGCAGCAGCAGCAGCAGCAGCAGCAGCAGCAGCAGCAAGCGTTGCAGTGGAGAGGAGTAGCCCAGAGGAAGGAGACAGACAGACAGCAACTACGTGTGAGCATCTCCTTCCGTGACTTCTGCTGCTGCTTCTGCTGCTGCTGCTGCTGCTGTTTAGGGATTGTGCCTGCTGCAGCAAACCCCAGCAAGCCCTTCGCCTCAGAGGTCCTCGACATGCAAACCCTAGCCACAAGCTCTGCTGACAAGACAGGCAAGCCTTGCTGCTGCTGCTACTGTTGCTGCTGCTATCGCTGCTGCTGTTGCTGCTGCTGTGGTTGCTGCAGTAGTTGCTGCTGTAGCTGCTGCTGCTCCTCCTGCTATAGCTGCTGCTGTAGCTGTATCCGTTGCTGCTGTAGCTGTTTCTGGTGCTGTTGCTGCTGCTGTAGCTGTTTCTGTTGCTGTTACTGCTGTAGCTGCTGCCTTTGCTGCTGCTGATGCTACGCCTTGCTGCTGGGGTTGTGCATGCGGCTTGCGGTGTACAGACAGCTTCGCTACGCTCTGCAGGGCTGCTGCTGGCTGCTGCAATTCCTTGATGCTGCTTCAGGGGCTGCATGCAAACAGCAGCAACCCCAAACTCGTGGGAGGTGCCCTGGAAGTAGAGTCCGTAGTGCTGCCTGCTGCTGCTGCTGCTGTCTCCTTTTGAGTGTCTCCTTTGTACTGTCTCCATTTGACTGTCTCCTTTTTACTGTCTCCTTTTCTGTCTCTTTGTTTTACGGTCTCCTTTCTTCTTTATTTGGCCTCAGTGCTCTTCGCGCTGTCTCCAAGCTACACAGAGACCTGCTACACTTCCGTGCTGCTGCTACCTCTCATACCAGTGCTGCAGCAGCAGCTACTGCTGTTGCGTCTGCTGCTGCTGCGTTTGCTGCTGCTGCTGTTGCTGTTGCTGCGGCTGCAGCAGCTGCTACGGCTGCTGCGGCTGCTGCTTTTCATACTCGAGCTGCTGTATATGCGCTGCCTTTCCTACCAGCATGGCTGTTGCTGCTGCTGCACCTGAAGGGGGGGATGCACTCTTCCTTCTCCTGATAGGGCTTGTGCTGCTGCTGCTGCTGCTGCTGCTGTTGGTTTGAATCAGGTTGCTGCGGGCCAGCGGCTGGCAGCTGATGGAGACTTCTTCTTCCTGCTGCAGTGTTTGCGGCAGCGACAGCGGGCGTCGGCGCCGAGTGTTTGTTGATGCAGCGCAGCAGCAGCAGCAGGTTGCTGCAGTTGCTGCTGCATGCGCTGCAGCAGATGCACAAGCAGCAGTTCGTGCAGGTCAGCTTGCGGAGACCCCACCGCCCTACATGGCAGCAGAGGCCCTCGCTAGTTGGCTAGCTAACCAGTTAGCTAGCAAGCTAGCTAATCAGCTAGCTAGCTATACAGCAGGCCAGATAGCTAGCGATCGAGCTATCTAGCTAGCTATCTAGCCAGCTAGCTTTTCAGGTGACAAGCCAGCTCCCTAGTCAGGTAGCTAGCTAGCTAGCTAGTCAGATAGCTAGCCAAATAGCTAGCCAGATACGTAGCTAGACGGCTAGCTCTATAGATAGCTACACAGATATCTAGCCAACTAGCTAGTCAGCTAGCTACCGATCCAGTTAGCTAGCCAGCTACCTCGCTATTTGTCGGGGACAGCGTGGGGTGTTTGAGGCACAGCAGCAGCAGCAGCAGCAGCAGCAGCAGTATGGTGCTGCAGGGTGTCTCGTGTGGGGTTGCTGCAGGCGGTGCAGAAGTGCTGCGCTCGTTTGCCTTTAACTTCAAATTAAAGCGGCAGAGCTGCGTGCTGGGGGTCTCCCGCGAGACCTTGGCTGCTTTGCTGCCGGAGGAGACACTTAAGGCGGCGACACAGCAGCAGCGGCAGCAGCAGCAGGAGCAGCAGGAGCAGCAGCAGCAGCAGGTGCTGTGTCTGTGCAAGGGAAGCTTAGATGCTGTCTCTGCTCTCTGTTCGACGCCGCTGCCTCCCGGCTGTCTCCTCACCCACGACCGCCTTGCTTCGCAAGGGGCCTACGTCTTGGCTGTAGCCTACAAACTCCTGACTATACCCGCTGTCTCCAAACAGCAGCAGCAGCAGCAACAACAACGACAACAGCAACAGCAGCAGCAGAGGGGCCAGCAGCAACACGCGCAGGAGCAAGGGAACGAACAACAGAGCCAAGAGCAGCAGCAGCAGCAGCAGCAGCATGCTGCTGCTGCTGCTGCAGATGGCGCGGGTGATGATAGGCGTAGGGTTACAAGTGTCTGCAGCAGCTGCAGTGCTTGTGCTGCAGCAGAGGAGCTGCAGCGAGAAGCAGTGGAGAGCAACATGAAGTTTTTAGGTTTGCTGCTGCTGGGCAATGAACTCCGTCGAGACGCAAAGGAGACAGTTGAAGTGCTGCAGCAAGGGAGGGTCAGGCCTGTGATGATTACAGGAGACTCTGTCTATACAGCTGCTGCAGTTGCTGCGCGCTGCGGCATGCTTCCACAGTCAGCAGCACCAGCACCAGCAGCAGCAGCAGCAACAGCAGCAGAACCCGCAGCAGCAGGAGCTGCAGCAGCAGGAGCTGCAGCAGCAGCAACGGAGGTGTCTCCGACTGTCTGCAGCACCTCAGGCAGCAATTTGCATGCATCAATTGTCTCGCAGCCCCAAATGTGCAGCAGGAGCTGCAGCAGCAGCAACGGAGGTGTCTCCGACTGTCTGCAGCACCTCAGGCAGCAATTTGCATGCATCAATTGTCTCGCAGCCCCAAATGTGTTTGTCTCCTTTGCTTATCGGTCTCCCAGCAAAACAAAATAATAATAAAGTGAGGTGGAAAGAATTTAACTCAGGGACCGAAATACCGCACGCTGAAGTCCTAGCACACCCAGAGGTAAGGGTTTAGGGTTTAGGGTTTAGGGTTTAGGGTTTAGAATTTAGGGTTTTGGGCTTAAGGATTTGGGTTTAGGATTTAGGGTTTAGGGTCTAGGATTTAGGATATAGGGTTTAGGGTTTAGAATTTAGGGTTTTGTGCTTAAGGATTTGGGTCTAGGGTTTAGGGTTTTGGGCTTAGAGATTAGGGTTTAGGGTTTAGGGGTTAGGGAGAAGGACCTTAAAAGCATTGTCCGGGCTTCTGCTGAGAAGACGTGTGCACTTAGAGTTTGGGGTTAAGGGTTTAGGGCTAAGGGTTTAGGGTTTAGGGTTTGGGGTTTAGGGTTGGCTTGCTGCAGCGTTGGCCGGAGTTGGCGGTGACTGAGGAGACGTTTGAAATATTGTGCAGAGAGCGGGTGGTCCCTGCTGCTGCTGCAGTGCAGCAGCAGCAGCAGCAGCAGCAGCAGCAGCAAGAGGTGGAGACGGAGGCGGAGGCAGCTCCGTTGGTACCTATAAAAGGAGACAGTAAAAAGAAGCAGACAGAGAGACACAGAAGGAGACACTCCAGATGAATCTGTCTTGCAGGCGCTGCTTATGCGCATCCGCATCTTCGCCCGCGCAACCCCTGCAGTTAGCTGCTGCTGCTGCTGCTGTTGCTGTTGGTGCTGCTGCTGTCTGCTGTCTCTGCTGCTGTTGTTGCTGCTGCTGCTGCATGTGCTGATCCTTCTGGGGAGTGTTGTCTCTTGTTTGTTTTTATGCTGTTTAAACAGCCTTTTTTAGTTTGTATGTTTGTTTGTGCGGCTTGTTGGGTGTCTCTATGTTTATTTATTTATTTATTTATTTTATTTATATTCAGGGTAAAAGAAAAATAATAAAACAATTTAAACAAACAAACTTTTTTGTTTTAATGTGCGGAGACGGGGCTAACGATTCTGCAGCCCTGAGAACAGCCCACGTCGGATTGGCACTGTCAAAGGCAAGCTGCTGCTGCTGTTGCTGCTGTTGCTGCGGCTGCTGCTGTTGCTGTTGTTGTTGCTGCTGCTGCTGGCTGCTGCTGCTGCTGTTGCTGCTGCTGCAGTTGCAGTTGCTGAAGTTGCTGGTGCTGCTGCAACTGCAGTTGATGGTGTTGCTGCACATGCTGCTGCTGCAGCAGTTGATGCTGCTGTTGCTGTAGTTGCTGCTGGTGTTGCTGCATTTGCTGCTTCTGCTGCTACGGCTCCGTTTCTTGCTGCTGCTGCTGCATTCACAGCTTGTTTATTATTTGCTGCTACTGCATATATTGTGGGGTTGTTATTTGCTGCTGCTGCACATACAGTAGGGTTGTTGTTATTGCTGCTCGTGATGGGGCAGTGTCTATGAATTCTCTTTAAAATAAAATAATTGCTGCTGCTATTGTCTCCTCTCTCTCCGTTTGCTTGTGTTGCTGCACATACACTGCAGCAGCCACACCCCTAAACCCTAAACCCTAAACCCTAAACCCTGCTGTGCTTCAGGCCGAAAGATTATCTTTATGTTCGCTCTCCTACATCCAGTTTACTGGGGCCCACCACTATTTCTTCTGTTTGTCTTCTTCTTTTTTTTGATTGTCTTTTTTTATTTACTCTTTATACACGTCTTCTATATAGAGGTAAGAAATAGCACATATAATACAGCAGCAGCAGCAGCAGCAGATCCAGATGCTGCTGCTGCTGCTGCTGCTGCAAATGATCACGTTGCAGCTACCCCTCCTAATGAGAGACAACTCAAAGAGACAGAGAGACAGAGAGAGAGAAGGAGACAGAGAGAGACAGACAGAAGAGACAGAGGCACAGAGGCAGAGACAGAGAGAGACAGACAGACAGAAGAGACAGAGGCACAGAGACAGAGACAGAGAGAGACAGACAGAAGAGACAGAGGCACAGAGACAGAGATAGAGACAGAGAGAGACACGCACATAGACGGACAGAGACGGAGACAGAGAGAAGAGACAGATAAAAGAGAAAGAGAGAGACAGCGACAATGAGAGGGTGATGGAGACACAGACAAAGAGAGAGAAGAGACAGAGAGAAACAGACAGAAGAGACAGAGACAGGGAGACAAAACAAAGACAGAGAGATAGAGACAGAGACAGAGACAGAGACAGAGAGACAAAATAATAAAGCAACATAGAGAGACAAAGAAAGAGACAGACACACCGAGACAGAGACAGAGACAGAATAAAAGAAAATAAACGCAATTAAGATGTCTCTAATCTGCTGCTTCTCTTGCTGCAGGCTTAGGGGTTGATCAGACATACCTGCAGCAGCTGCCTCGCCAGGCCTGGTGGACGCGGTGAGTGGGGGCCTTCGTTTGCTGCTGCTGCTGCTGTCTCCTTTGCTGCTGTCTCCTTTGCTTCTG